>NW_010528612.1:0-10187 GCF_000687285.1 Phaethon lepturus | reverse complement strand
GTGATTCTGTGATTCTGTAATACCAAACAACTAGTTAAAACATAAAAACTTTATTGTCTTTCTGAGCATTTTGGCTTTGGATTCATCCTCTCTAACTTTAAAAATTTAAATGTTGCTCTTAAATTAATCAGTGTTACCGTGTTAGGTTTTCCCTATTGTCAATGAAGACATATGTCTTTAATAGGTGATGTGGACTAGACAAAATATATTTCCTACAAACACCATAATATTTTACCTGACTTTACATTTATAGAAAACAAACAGACAAACAAACAAACTCAGCATAAAGTCATCTGGGTTAGGAAAAGAACCAAAAATTTTAAGCAACTGAAAGAAAGATTAATTAAAATCTCTTACTTCACATAACTGAATGATCTTAAGAAGAGTTGAAAAGGATAAATAACTGAGACAATAAATAACTGAAAAGGATAAATAACAATACCCAGAAACACTAGGTAATGTTAGTGAGGGTTTGTTACCACTTTAGCAATGCAACATGAACCTCAACAGTAATACAACATTTTTCAGATATCATTACATAATCTCTGCCTGAAAATCACCAATTACTGCTCATAAGAAATTATATGCACCTTAAAATTGTATTCACTTCCGTTACATTTTATTCCATTAAGGTATTAAAGGAAAAAAGGTCACTGGCAAAACCTTACTGATGCAACGATTCATGCCAGTTAATGAATATTACTATAAATAACCAAACTAGATATAAGCTTTTTATAAGGATAATGTAATGTTAGTTAGAGAATTTTAATGTGTTCTAGTAAAATGCTTTAGAATAAATTATTTCGTAGGACCACAAGAGAAGACTATTCACTTGTCGTTAAGAATGAAGTGCGTTAAACATTTCCCCTTCTTCATCAGTGCTAATGTTTTATTAACAATTTCCTCATCTTTTTGTTCTACTGGGTAGAAGAGATTCAAATAAAAAAAAATATTTCCTACTAACATAGGAATATTACTAAGTTACCTTGCCCTATGTATTGCTCAGAGCATCTCAAGGACACAGATCCTATTCCAGGTCAGGCTATTTGAAATGAAAACTGGTAAGATGGAATGTTTGTGTCTTGCTTAAATAATGTAAAAAATTATCTCTGCATTTCTCTGCAAATGATTATTTTACTTTATTATTCAAAGTGCTTGAAAAATTTAGAGGGTTCTTTCCTCTTGGATTTGATTATTGCGACCAAATACAATCATAGTTTTTCAGTCTTTATACTAATGACAACAACTGGAGATTTTAATATTTCACCTCACCTATACCCCTTATGTTCAAGAAATCATGTCATACTGATTTATATTGTGCCAGTTTCTGTTCTCATTAAAATCTGTGTCCAAAAATGAGGTATTGGAATTTTTCAATACCTGGTCCATTCTGTGAAATCAGGTACTATGTTCATGTATTTTACTACTATGACCTATTTTGAATTTTAATTGCTTAACTAATTCTGTTTTGTTCCAACAGGTTAGCAAGATATAAACAAGAAATGTCCATCTGATCAAAACGCAGACAGCTATCAGGGACAGTGTAAAGTTGTGGGTCACATTAATTTAATTTACATATTATACAAAAGTGAAAATCATTAAATCTATTTCATATTAAAGGCTTCTAATGAGCATAGCTACCAGTACACTGTTATTTTCTTCTTACACAAAACTCTGAAACAACAAGGACTAATTAAAATCTAGTAATATTATTATGGTCATCTGGAACTATGTGAGCAATATTTGTATTTTGTTTTCCTGAACTTTACATGAGAAAAAATATTGCACACATAAAGAAAAGACAAACAATACCATGAATTTAATTACTGTCCATTTCAATGAACACAGATGACAGAATTTGAGATGAGGTGATGAATAGATATATTTCAAGGGTAAACTTTTAATCATAAAATGTCACTTGTATTTCTTTATGTCTACATTCAAACAAATCTATTTTGTACTTATAACAATATTTTAGAGTAAATTTACATAATCTTTTTCATGCTGACAAAAAGTGGATGGCAATATTCTGTATTTAACTTGATTTTAGACCACAGAATCACAGAATGGTTGAGGTTGAAAGGGACCTCTGGAGGCCATCTTGTCTAAACTTCATGCTCAGGCAGGGTGACCTATACCCAGGTGCCCATGAACATGTCCAGACAGCTTTTTAATATCTCCAAGGTGGGAGAGTCCACAATCTCTCTCTGGGCAACCTGTACTAGTGCTCAGTCATCTTCACAGGAAAAAAGTGTTTCCTGATGTTCTGACAAAACCTTATGTATTTCACCTTGTGTTCATCGCCTCTGGTCCTGCCACTTCTTCAGAACTTCCCTTCAGGTATTCATAGACATTGATGAGATCCCCCCTGAGCCTTCTTTTTTTCAGACTGAACTGTCCCAGCCTTCTCATCCTTTCCTCATATATGAGCTGCTCTTGTCTCCTCATCATCCATCTGCCCTTCACTGGACTCTCTCCAATATGTTCATGTCTCTCTTGTACTGACTATCCCAGAACTGTACCCAGGACTCCAGGTGCGGCCTCACCAGTTCTGAATAAAGGGCATGGATCACCTCCCTTGACCTTCTGGCAATACTTTGCCTAATGCAGCCCAGGATGCCATATGCAACCTTTGTGGCAACGGCTCATTGCTGGCTCCTGGTCAAGTTGGTGTCCACCAGGACCTCCAGGGCATTTTCTGCCAAACTGCTTTCCAGATGGGCAGACCCCAGCATATATTAGTTCATGGGGTTGTTCCTTCCCAAGTGCAGGGCTTTACATTTCCCCTTGTTGAGGTTCCTGTGGACTAATTTCTCCAGCCTGTCAAGGTCCATCTGGACAGCATCACAACCCTCTAATATATGAGCTGCTCCTCCCAGTTTTGTGTTGTCAGTAAACTTGCTGAAGGGTACACTCTAACCCATCATACAGATCATTAATGAAGCTATTAAACAGGACTGGACCCAGTACTGACCCATGGGGTAAACTGCTAGTTACCAGCCCCCAACTAGACCTCACATCACTGATCATACATCAACATACTTGTCTATGAGGATCTTACAGGACTGTAAGGAGTAAGGAGACAGTGTCAAAGGCCTTTCTGAAGTCCAGGTGGACAATACCCACCGCTCTCCCCTCATCTCCAGGCCAGTCATTTCATCACAGAAGTTTATCAAGTTGGTCAAGCATGACTTCCCCTTGGTGAATCCATGCTAACTACTACTGATGTCTTTCTTGTCCTTTATGTGCCTGTGCTCAATCTAATATGTGGAAGGTCTGTTGAAGTGAATAAAAAGGCTCCTATTAGCTTTAAAAAGTTAATAAGTATAAGACTAAATCATTAAGGGAAAATTGTGCATCAAATAAAATTGTCCATGTGTGGTAACTAGATAGGAAACAATATCAGGGGAAGGAGACCTTCAGATACATAAGAGATTAAGACTATCACTGGGGACAGTTAAATTTCATAGTATTGAAGTCTATGATTTCTTAGCTGGTCCCCTCTTGTTTCTTTTTACTTTCCAAAGGCACCTTACAACAGAGCAAGTAGAATATTAAAAGCTGGATAACTGAGTTTATGATAAAAACACAACTGGTACAGCTAAATCCAGAATGAAAAGATGGCCCTTGAGATGCACAGTTTGGCAAAACTGCTGTCTGACTGTTTCACTGTCACTGATTCATAATTCATGTGATTACACAATGAAGGTGGTGGCTAGAAATTATGTTTAAGTTATCTTCAATCTCTCCTTAATGGTCACGATTTATATGAAAATCATTGTGATTGATGTTTCTAGGATTTTGCCAATGACTCTGTACTTCAAAGAAGGGAGAGGGGTAAACCCTACACAGGCTTATTGTACACTACAGTTAAGTCCCTAGACATGAAACCTGACTGACTCCTGCAAGGTAAAAGCAGCATGTTGAATCCTTCATCTTGCAACACTACTGTAGATTACACTATCAACATATTATAACTTTTCATGCTATAACAGAGAAAGCTCTGCCACTATGTGTCACATATTTCATGAGACATGGCTTGTCAGAAGAGATAGCACTCTTAGGAAAAAAAAAATGGAAACAAGCTTTCTCTGGACTGAGACAAGAACTACATGCTGGAAAATAAAGTACCAAGCATGAATAAGAAAAGGTATATGAAAAAAATTGTTTTTTTCCAATCATTTTGTCTAATAAAGGATATTATCTTTCTCTACCAACTTGGCTACACATCCTTCAATTCTCTTGCTTACAGCAATATTGACATTTTCATTTGAGGAAGTAGATCATAGCGGCTTAAGTGTGAATATTTTATGGTTTTAAGCCCAGAGTTCATGTCCTATTTTCTAAAAATGTTTTCAGGCTTTTTAACACTATCTAGATGTGGAAAATTCTGACTAACTTATATGATATAAATTTTCAAAGCTAGCTCAGGAGAAGACTCTAACTCATTGAAATTACATATTCTGCTAGTAGATGGTGATATACACTTGTTTATATAATGGTCTTAGATGATGAAGAATCTGAAAAAGAAAGTCATGCATCCAGTTCAAATGTTTAGTGGAAGTCAAGCTAAAGTCATCAGGTGTTGAAATGTCTGACTGTTGAGAGAGAATCGTCTCTGTAGCATTGTGTGTACCATCTCTCAAAATTAAAATTAACAAACAAGTCTATTTAATTTAAAACAGACCCAGATGATTGGATTTTTTTAACCATATTTCTAGATTAAATGAATCTATTTTTGTTGTCACAGTACTCTTATGCATACTTATGAAGACATAATGAGTTCTGTGGGATCATGCCAAACTTTGTCTCTAAGGATATAAAGAGAAAAAAGTAGAAACAGAAAAATTAAGAAAGCTGCTAATTCACCAATTGCAATACAGTATTTTGTAACAATACTTCTTTTTCTTCATTAGCCCAGACTTTAACAGAAAACATTCATGTCTATGACAGACATTATTTTCTGGTCATTTAGATATGTCAGAAACCTCGTATTTTCTTCTTTGCTTCTGGGGTAACATTTAAAGAAAAAAATACAGGAAAGAAAAGTCACACTTTTTTCTTATGTTCCAAACCATAACATATTCTGAGTTTATGCCACTACCATTCAGCTGGACACCATTAGGCTGAAGATCAGTTTTGGCGGTATATATGTGCTCTCACACTGAAAGGAAAGCTCTTAATTTCATTCAGAAACTCAAACTGTTTTATATAAATTAAGTCACTCTCCTCTCATTATACTGCATTTTCAGGAATATTTACAGTGTTGATGCAGATAAAAAGTCAGTATACACTTTACTAAAGATTAGATCACTACGTCTGTAAAATGCATTAAACACAGCAACATATTCTTCCCTCCACTGAAATCAGTGGGGGGAGCCAGGTGCTACCCACACATCATTACTGCTACGCAGTATGTTATGTTATAGGTCTGATCTCTAGTAAAGTTTGTATGAGGACACACTAATGAAAAGGTCAGTTCAGAGCACGTTTAAAAGCATTGTTTTGATGCATATTACCTTTCTTTTATCTTTCTCTCTTGCATTTCTTCTGTTTTCTTTTCCTGCTTCTTGTGTGCTGTGCTTGTATTCTAATGTGACAACAGTTGTCTGATAAAAATGACTTTTAAGCAATATCTTTATGTATCCAAAAATTCAGCCCATATTTTCCCATTAAAAATGATTTAATTCTTCCATTAGGGGACAAAGACTTGCCTTCCCACAAGCTTAGAGAGGTCATAATATACCTTTGAGCACTGTAAATCATCTCAAGTGAGAAGGAAGATTTAGATGCTGACATAAAGAACAGGACCACGACTTTTGCTCTGTAACAGTTCCTTATGCAGAGTGGAATGTGCAGAGGAATTTGCCTAGGTCTGATGGAGGTAAAGAGAAGAAATGTTCCACATATGGTAAAGCCAGGATCTTGAAGGTAAGAACAAAGATTCACTCTCAGCGCTGAAGTAATGGCCAGAAGGAAACTTCAGAGCTGTTAAACTCCTGGAGGAGGAGCATCTCTTTCTCCCTACCTCCCACGGAGATCACCACAAGACATGAGCATCTGTCTCTAACATTTTGACCTCTTGATGTTTGATTTTCTTTGTGAGTTTTACCTTTGTTTCTGAAATAGGACATATATGATTTCTGAGAATGGTTTTTCATGTAAAAAATATTTTTTGTTAGTAAAGTATTTGAGTCATATCCCTGTATGAACTAATGAAAATCTCTGAAGGTCCATTTTTCCAACAAAATACAGTTTTGTAAATCATTTATATGTTGTATGAAGTCAGCAGACTTTTTTTCTCTCGGGTATTCTGATAACCATGGGTCATGTTTTGTCCTACCAGCTAGAAAACATTAAAAAGAAAAAGGAAACCTGTTGTCCTCTTTTACTGTAGACAATTTAGACAAAAAATAGATCACAAAAATGAGGCACTTCAGAAAACAGCATATTTTAAAGAAATGAATTCAGAATTACAGTATATTTCTTTCAAAATAAATTTTTATGTATGATTTTGTGACTTTTACAATTTATAATCTTTACCATATTCTGAAATATGACAGAAAGTAGCATTGTATTATATGGAATGTAAATTCACAGTGAAAGAGGAAGATGTGAAAGATGAAAGGAAATGAAATGAAGAAAGTAAAGGAAATTCCAAAAGGAAATTAAGTTGTCTTTCATCAATCTCCTGAATAGACTACCTTCTCCAATACTTCTGTTCTCAATTCCCCCTTTTCTCCAAGTGTTTTGTAACAGCATTAAAAAAAAAAAGTAATAGAGAAACATCAAAGTATATTAAAAAAAAACAAAACTGCGTGCCCTATTAACATTGTTTTCCAGTGACTGAGTGTCCTGGTTTCAGCCAGGATAGAGCTGGTTTTCTTCACAGAAGCTGGTGTGAGGCTGTGTTTTGGATTTGGGATGAGAAACTGTTGATAATGTGCTGATGTTTTGGGTTGTTGCTGAGCAATCAAGGACAGTCCAGCTTCTTGTGCTGGCCTGCCAGCAAGAAGGCTGGGGGTGCACGGGGAGCTGGGAGGGGACACAGCCGGGACAGCTGACCCAGGCTGGCCAAACAGATATTCCCTGCCATACGACGTCATGCCCAGTACATAAACTGGAGTTGTCCGCGGGGTGGAAATCGCTGCTCGGGGACGGGCTGTCAATCGCCGGGTGGTGAGCAATTGCTGTATTGGGCATCACTTGTTCTTGTACATGCCTTTGTTAGTATTATCATTGTTGTTTCCTTCTCTCATTCTGTCCTATTAAACTGTGTCTATCTCCACCCACAAGTCTTTTTTCCAAATTCTCCCCCCCCTCCCACTGGGGGAGGGGTAGTGAGCGAGCGGCTGCGTTGTGCTTAGTTGCCGGCTGGGGCTAAACCACGACACTGAGTAACTTCTGTTAGGATAGACTAGTGCTCATTTTCTGCTGTAGACCTTGCCTTCCTCAATACCTGCTACAGTTAGTTGGCATATGTAAACCAGGCATTACTGATTGCTTCTTTCTAGAAGGCAAATCTTTTACAAGTACAAAACTTTCAGAATTCAGTTATCAGACTTGGAAAGATCGCCCAGTTGCCACAACAAAGTCCTTATGCATTTGAAGCCTCTATTATCATGCTGAATGTTAACTCTTTCTCTCAGTTTCCTTTCTGTTTTAATGACCCATTTTCAGCGAAATGTGCACTTTCTGATAAGTCAATATCATGGTCACCTCAGCCTCAAGAGAGTACCCTAATTCCTCTTAAATGTCAACTATTTTAACTTCATACATTTTAAACATTAGAATATTCCTAAATTACACAAACAAACCAACCTCCCCTGCCCCTGCAATGAACCTTAAAAGAGTAGGTACAAAATCTCATTCTCTCTTTCCAATAATTTGTCATAAAAATATTTGTTCTGTATCTGAACTTTTGCATTCTTAGCCACACAATGGTTTGCTTTCAGAAGAAGGAATAAAGAATGTTACCACCAAGGGTGTTCTATAGTAAGGTGGTTGTGGCACTGTCTCAGGACATAAAAACGTGTTTTCAAGCTCTGTTAGATTAAAGCACACATCGAACCAGTTTCTCTGACTTCCTGGGGAGTATCTACTGCTAGGTTAGTATGCAAATAATTATTCCTGTGCCTTTCTCCACATAATATGTGATATGGGTATCTGAAGAAATGTTCTCAGGAAAATTCCAAGACAGCCTGTGAGATGACTTTTGAACTTAAGTATCCTAGAAAGAGCCTACTTACTAATTTAGATTTTTATTAGAGTCATAAATGAGTTTCCATACATAAAACCCAAATTAGGCAAGAGTTAGGGGTACTGGATCCAATACTAGATGGGAAAGACTGAGTCAGCATATCTAGAAGTGATTCTTTTAGGTATCAGATTAATAAAACAAAGGATAAACATGATCTGTTTAATAAATTGGGAGGTATTAATCCATTTTCTGGAGGTATTACCAAGGTCAGATTATAATACTGGTTGCTCAGATAAGAAAAACACTGCAAGATAAATTTCCACAAGTCTCTCAGGCTCTCTCCAGTTTACAAAACTACAAAAAAGTAGTGCAGGACAGCAACCAGTCACTTGGCTTATTATCTCAAATACAACTATTTATTACATTGAGAATCTTTAAGGCACTCAAAATGTGTCTTGCAGTCACCAGATGCCTTTTTTTTAAGTTTGTATGTGTCCTTGATGATAGGAGTTCACAATCCCATAACAACAATTTAAAAACCTGCCCAAAACCTACTTTAAAGCAACCAGAATTCATCCTCATTATAGTTAAAAGAGAGTTAGCAAGCAATTCAGAACCATAACACAATAAATGTTGCTGAACTACAAAAAAATACTTATGATTAATTCAGTTCCGCTAACTATGCTAGGTGAAGGATAGCTTTCATTATTTAATCAGTTCCCCTCCATATATACTCCCTGATCAGCCATTTAGGCATGATTATAGAGGAAATTCTTTGAATGTCATTATATGCAACCCGTATAGTATGCTTTCTGTTTAACTACCCCACCTATCTAAGTACTTGTTTCATTTCCGAAGCAGAGAAGCTCTTTGAAGTGAGGAACAAGAGGGAGTTAAGACCGAAACAGTTGTTTCACAAAGCATGAAAATAAGAAACTTAATTAATAGGTGTGACAGTTAAAGTCTGCATTTCACACTTTTGATTTATGTTTAAAAGAAAAATGTAATCGAGGGGGTTTTTTTAGATTTAAAAAGAGAGAGTATGCTTACACAGACAGTAGTCAACAAGGTATTAAAGGTTATTTCTGGAACAGATTGAAGACCAGCAGACTTATTTGCATTACACTGTGCTTATTAGTAAGTCTTGCCAGTTTGACATGGGTATGTGACTTCAGAAACAGAGAATTCTCTTACCCTGAAGGCTTGGAATAGTGGTGTAGCTAACGCATGATCAACAAGTCATAAACATTTGCTGCTATTGCAACATGAATTATTATTTCTTCTCATGTAATTTTGCTGTTTGAAATTTAGGTTTCCAAGTCTAAGTTTGTTGTGTATTCCCCCATTATGATGAGAAAAAAGCAGACTATCATAAGTCACTTCCTCACATTAAATTTATCTCTGGTTGGGATGAATTGCCATCTCAGAAAAGCTTTCTCTCTTGATTGATAGTATATATAAAAGATTTAACATAAACACTTTATGCCATCCTAGCTGCCTTAGAGAACTTTCCCTGGCCTCCAGCTGCTTCTCCAGAACATGGATCTTATGAAGATTATGTCACAGAATCACAGAGTGGTAGGGGTTGGAAGGGACGTCTGAAGATCATCTGGTCCACCCCCCCTGCCAAAGCAGGTTCATCTGGGGCAGGTTGCACAGGAACACATCCAGTTGGGTTTTGAAGGTCTCCAGAGAAGGAAACTCCACAACCTCTCTGGGCAGCCTGTTCCAGTGCTCCGTCACCCTCACAGGAAAGAAGTTTTTCCTCATGTTGAGGTGGAACTTCCTGTGCTACAGTTTGTGCCCATTGCCCCTCATCCTATCACTGAGCGCTACTGAAAAGAGACTGGCTCCATCCTCCTGACAGCCATCCTTCAGATATGAATAGACATTGATAAGGTCCCCTCTCAGCTCTCCCTTCTCCAGACTCAACAGCCCCATGTCTCTCAGCCTTATCTCGTGTCGTGGTTTAGCCCCAGCTGGCAAC
>NW_010528611.1:64937-65283 GCF_000687285.1 Phaethon lepturus | reverse complement strand
GCCGGGGCAGCTGCTGAAAGAAGACCGCCCAGAGCTGGAATGCCGCTGGCTCCAGCGTCCACAGGGAAAAGTGACAAGCAGTATCATTGCTGAGTTGCACATCTTTCCTTTCTTCGGGGGCAAAATAAAAGGCTTTCCAGCACTCATGGTCTTTGCAGACTTGTGAAAAGAGGGGAAGAGGCTCTGTCACTCCGTCAAGCTCTGTCACTAGGTCACATCAGCCAAAGAAATTCTCTCTCTAGTGCACAAGCCACGCATGGCAGAGCTTCTGGCCGTGCTTTTTCTTCGGGAAGGAGCCAGCGGTGTTGCTCCTTGGCAGGAGAGCTCCCCGCCCGCGTGGCCCGTG
>NW_010528611.1:63102-64900 GCF_000687285.1 Phaethon lepturus | reverse complement strand
GCCTCGTTTTGCTCCCTCCTGGGAGCAGGCCAGGCCCGCCCCGCTCTCGCAGGGAAATGGCTCTTCTTGCTCCTCACGGGACGGTTAACGTGGCGCCCTGACGAGTTGAGGCGTGCGACACCAGGCAACACCCTCTTTCCTGATGACAGGGGCTCGGAGGGCTGCTGTGTGCAAGGCACCGATTCCCTTTTCGCTTTTAATGAAGCCATTTTTCACCTTGAAGGCCCTGTCACGAGGGACAAAATGCGCATCGCTGTGGCCAAGCGCGGTGGGACCGTGGCTCAGTGCCGAGCTGGCTCCCACCCGCTCTGACAGGAGCGGAGGAGAGGCAGGGACGGCGCGTGGCCGCAAGCGGGGTCCTGAGCCACCCCCAGCGGCTGGCTGCGAAGGGTACTTTTCCTGTTGACGAAGTAGTTTAAAATAGCGCTCTGGCTTTATTAATAAACATTGTTTTCTGCTGCAGCAGTCCTTCTCCAAACACTAGTAAAGCATTTCGTACAACCAGCCTCACAGCCTCTGCTTCTCTACGCAGAACTCACGTTTATTTTTAGGTACCTCTCTGGGGCAAATCCTCTTTCCACTGAAGCTTTACGCCAGCTGAGTTTTCACTTCCAGGGAGTAAACAGAAACTGGCCGCTGGCTTCGTAAACAAACACACGCTCTGCCTTAGCGCAGCCTGTTCTCGCTCTCTCCTTCTCGGCCTTCCTTCTGTATTATCTTCAATTATTAGTCCCCTTTTAGGTCAAAATTATCTGCAAAGCAGATACTCTACTTAATTTCGACCCCTCCATCGCTGTTTGCCATCCCTGAAGGCATCTTTCCACACTTCACCACTGGCTGCTCCAGGGCCGTGGGGCTGGAGAGGTGCCGGCACAGGCTCCTGTGGGGAGCGGGATGGACAAATTAATTTTCTCTCAGTTCTTTCTTTTTCTGATTTTACAATTTTGAAGCTTTAGCAACTCAGCATTTCTTTTTAAAGAGCATTGCTCAGAGTCTAACGTGCTTTTGAGCCTTTTGACATCTGGAAATAGGTTTTATTAAGATAATACATGAACATTTTTTCAAGGTTTTGTAAGGTCCAACATAGTTGGGTTTTTTTCCTTTTACATTAGCTAAAAACATCTCCCCCTTAAAACCAAAAATACTATCTTATTCTCACAAATGGATGGACTGTTGCACTTGCAACCTGAGTTTCCTTAACATGAAACAATGCAGGAAGGGTCTGGTTTTGATACCCCCCCCAGTTTGATTTATGAAAGCATTTGGAAAGCACATGTACAGCTTGCATATGTGCTCTCACTCAGTGAGGCTAAAATTGGCTGGGTAGCCCCTAACTACCGGTAACAAATCCCAAACATATTTCACATACTGGGTCATTTAAGATCTGGAAAGGCAACCAAGCCCTGAGCTGGGCAGCTCGCTCCACCTAAAGGAAGCAGGAGGCAGAAACCACTGCTCCTCCTTATTGAAATAAACTAATAGCCAGAGTTTAAATTATTATTATTATTTCATAATAATTATAAAAAATAACAACAACAATAATGATAAAAAATAGAAAAAGCCACCAATAAAAAGCCAAATAATGCCTTTAAGACTGATGTGCTAGGAGCACTAAGATACAACCCCGTCTGCAACGGGGAAGACGAGACGCAGCAGCTCAGAGAAAGCCCTGCTCACCCCGGCCTGTCTGGTGGACGGGAATTTGCAGGGACAAATGTCCTGCTCTGCTTCGCAGGGCTGGCGGTGACAGCGCCCAGCCTGGGGCGTGCGATGGGGCTCGGGGCGGCACCGAGGGCCC
>NW_010528611.1:41422-63043 GCF_000687285.1 Phaethon lepturus | reverse complement strand
GTGGCACCGCCAAAGCATTTAACCTCTTTGGCTCCGATACCGGCCCCACCGGTGACACCTGAACCGGCAAATGTGGGTGGGGAGGGGAGTGGGGGGCGTTTCCACCGGCGGCTTCTGCCAGCGGGGTGCGGGGGAGCGGTGCTGTGCTGGGAGGTGGACCGCAGTCGTCGGAAGGGGAGAAGGGCTGGGAAAAGGAGCTCGCGGGGACGCTGCTTCTACCCGATCCTGCTTCGCCGGCTGGATTCGGCCATGGATTTACATCACGTAAATGATGCGTTTGCAGTACGTGCGCTACGCCCGTCAGTTCCATTTCATCAAGTTTCATCAAGGTGAATGAACAAAATTTGCGCTCTTGGGTAAAATGCTGTAACCCATGTAAGAACAGAGAAGTTTGGATAGTAAAATAGTAAGACACTTTTGAGGGATCTTGAAATAATTAATTTATTCCCCCCCGCCCCGGCCCGGGACTAGCAGACCTTGCCAGGTCTTCATTCCCACAGGGAAATTCTTAATTGCCACAGAGAAACCAATTCCCACAGTGTCCCTCCTGCAGCCCTGAAGTCACGATGGGGCTCCAGGACAACCCGCCCTGCCTGTGGCTCGTCCCCAAATGGCCCTTTCTCTTGGGGGTGGCGGTGGGACATGCCCCACGGGCAGCAGCACCAGCACGGCCCTTGGCTCCCTGGGGCACCTCGCCGGCAGCAAGCCCCGACTCGGAAATAAGTGAGAGAGGCCACTTCCCCGGGCTGCGCTTGTGAGAGGAACGCTGCCGCCGTTCAGGCTGGCGCTGGACTCAAAGAGACCCCTCAGTCCCTCCGGATAAAAAGACGTTATTAATGAAGCGGGGAAGGGGCGCAGGCGCAGGGCTGCTGACTGGGTTAGGGAGGAGGCAGAGCGGGGCACCGGTCAGAGGAAGCAGAGGGAGAAGGGGCGGGCGAGGCCACGCCCTGCTCCAGGCAGAGTTTTTTTTTTGCTGCCGGCAGCGCACCCCCCGCGTTAAAACCAGAACACGACGGACGCAACCCTCGGAGGCTGCTGGCCCCGAACGGGCGGAAAAGGTTCGCTTTCGGGGCAAAGAAGAGCCATGGTACATGCTCGAGCTCTCGCACGGCCCTGCCAGCTCCCCTCCGGTCAGGAGCGAGGTCCTGGCGAGCTGCGGCACTGCTCCCCCACCCGCAGCCCCGGTCTTTCTAGGTGAGGACAAGTAAAAATAGCAGCCTCGTGCGTGCCCGCCCAAGGACGCGCGGCCAACTGGCCAAAATCAACACAGACACTGCCAGTGAGGGTGGTTTTTTTAAATACATTTATTAACCAATGTTAACACATTAAATGACTCTATATATTGCTAGTCAGAGCAGCTTACAAAATGCCAGAATGCATCATAAACTGGACAGCCACAATGAATAATTACAATGTGCATAGTGGCTAAGCTTAACACTTTAATATAGCTTTATGATTTGCAGAAAAATTAATTTTAAATCATGATTCCTAAAACAATCAATTGTAATTTTACCTAAAACTTATACAAAACCAGGCCACAATCTTTTTTTTTTTTTGTTTTTTTTTTTTTCTTTAAAACACACAGTTTTCACGCTGTAGTAACTTGGAAATGTGCAACCGTGTCAACAGAGACAAAAAAGCCAAAGTAACACGAATCTTACTTTCATGCAGCTATCAGTTAAATATTACATATTCTGGAATGATTTTACACCAAAAATATTTCCACAATAACTTGCTTTCATAGGGGTGGATCGAAGTTTTGGAACTTGTAAAGTAATCGAACAAGATTGATTTTTAGTTGTGAAGTGTTTTACAGTCACAACACAGAGGCGACAAAAGTTAATTACACATTTATCAGGCAATAATGTAGCTGTGGTAATTCAAGTTACCATCTACTTACTCATTTTTCCAATCAACTTACCACTTAATTTCTGCAACGTATTGGGCATTATTTGGCAGTATCTAGTCAATTAACTTATATCACCACTGTAAGTAAAAAAGATCAGGATTTCAGTGGTAGTTCACAGAAGTCTTAGTTATATTTTCATCTTTACAATGACCCTGACAAATCCTAGAGAAAACTTTTTTAAAGGCTTTCCTCCTGATTCTTCAGCTTCCATCGTTCCATCATGTAATTGCTTTCAATAAATATCAAAGATCTAAATAAATATGTACAAATTATTCCTCTAACTTCTCAAAAAATAGCTGGATGATTAATGGGCATATGACTCAGTCTAAGACCAATCTTTGAAAGAAACTAAAATGCGGAGACACTTTAAAAAGAAAAGCTATTTAAGTAAGTTTTACATCTATTTAAAAAATTGTCTCTGAACATGGATGCAATTCATATATCTATATATAAAACAAACAAAAAGAAAATCATTTTTCAACTATCGATCCATTCCTATTGGTAATGCTTCTTAATCCAGACATTCCGCAAAATACAGACTTTTTACAAATCACGGCATCTTTAATACAAGAAAATTAACATGCATTATTCTTCATTCTGAGTACAGTGATGGAGCTCATTATTAGGCAATGACCCATTACTACAAACATAACGGCTTCTGTGAAACTTAAGTGCTTTTTTCCTTTTGTTATCAAGTTACAATGGACCAGGTGACACCAGATCATAGGCAGTCAAATGACGTTGGATTGAGGAGGCTGAAGGGGGGCACAATAAAGAAATTTGTATGCCTCATAATTCCATGTATGAATAAAGGTAGTTGGGTTTTTTTGTTTGTTTTTTTGGCTTTTCTTATTCTTGTTACAAGCACTCATGTTAGGACAAAGATGAAATGTGCAAACTTCAAAATTTAAATATTCATTTTTCTCTAAGATCCAGCTCAGTAAAAGATTACCCCAGTTCCCTGTGATTTTAAACTACAAGATCAAAGCTAATATTTTGTTATAAAAGTTATATATTGAAAAGAAATAATGAAAATAAAACACAGTTGGGAAATATTTAAGAAAAAATACGCAGGACTAGCACCTGCTGTGTCAACCCTGTTCCCTAAATTCAATCATGTACCCACTGGTATAACCAATAGATAATGCCTTTAAACAGTAAAATTAAGCTGAACAAAACCAGCTCAACAAGGTTAAGAAATAAATGTTACATCAAGGTAGTATGCTTCGTTTTTCTGAAACAGTTCTATACTTCTTACATTCAGATCTAGTTTTTAAATGTTCCTTTTGTTAAACTTGCATGTTTTTTTTTTTAGATCTGCTGTTTTTAAAGATTAAAATCTCTGTAAAACCTAAAAATGTTTTAAAATTTGCTGAAAATGCAACAAATCCTCTAGTTTAAAATTATTTAAAGTAACCTGCTCCCACAGATGTTAAATTCATTTCGCTGACAAAATTTTGGAGGAGCATTAAACAGAAGATTGAAATTACTGTGCAAAATTTCTTTTACGAAAAGTGTTTAAAGGCTGGTGCAAAATGGGAAGCAAATTCTAAACAATTTTGGCTTCTTGGAAACAAAAACCGCTGTGTCTGAGAATAGCAATCATCGGGGTGGTTTTCTAGGGGAGGAATAACTCTTTCATCTTTTTCTGCGGCAGGTACGTTTGTGTTCAGCATGCCAGTGCTCCTGCTGACACTTGATGGAGCAGTAGGAAGTGTTCCAGCAGCAGTGGTACATGGCCTCCTCTTCACAGTTGTAGCACTGGAGAGAACAAAGGAGAGGAGATTACCACCCTGACACGCTCCCTCCTTACCAACACACAAGTGTTCTCACCTGCTCGTGGATGCACCGGCACATGCAGAGCAATACTTCTCTTTTGGTTATGCCTGGGGCATCCAAAGGCAGGAGGGCATCTTTCACACGTGGTGAATAAAGCGGCAATCTTTAGCAAATCTGCACAACGCTTTCGTATTTTCTGGAGTCTGGTTTACTGCTTTTGAAAAAATCATCTCTTATTTAAGAAAACTCATCTCTCAGGGCAGTGGAGTGACATTTTTCAGCCACACAGTGCAGGAACCACCTTTTACCCTATATTTGTATAGTAGCATCCTGATCAAGGTCTTAAAAGCTACGATAAATGAACAGGCACTTCTGGCGTGAGCAGGTTCTGCGCAAGCTTGAAAATTGGCGTTTCTGAGGCTTCTTTACAAGCCTGACCTGCCCAGAGGTTGCTGGAGAAGTTCCTTTCGGGCTAGGAAAATCTCAAAAGTCACAACAGTAACATTATTAGAGAAAAGAATAATTCATTACCGAATGGTTTGTTATAGCCCATTTAGGGTAGGTCTGCAAGGAGGCTACTGTCGCTGGGGTTTGCTGGCTGCCAGAGAGCACTGCAATCTGGTGAAAACGAAACCTCGTGCTACATCAGTACTACGGAGAAGAGCAAGAAATTGCCTTTTCCTTTAAGTCTCCCAGAAACCAGAGAATGCCTGGCATATACTGGATGGGCTCTTGCCCCTTGTTGTGCCTGCCAGGACAGCACAAAACTCCTGAAAGAAGAGGTGCTGCACAGCCCGTGACTTCTGCAGAAATACCCACAGCTGGGGAGCGCTGTCGCAAAGAGGATTCCTACCCCGGAACACACAGAATGCCCCCATTTTCCTGGTAGCTGGAAGGGCGACCTGGAAAAATAACTCCATGGCCTTTGAGGAGCTAAAAAAGGGAAACAACATGCTGGTCAACACTACTGGTGGTCAACAAGGAGGTATGGCACCCAGACAGCAATGTGCCCTGTCTCCAGGTGGTTTTATACCCCTTAAGGGAATGCTGCAAAAGCATTAACATTCTGACAAAATCCTATGAAGTTGGTTGGCATTGCTGCTAAAGGAGCCACTTGCACTGAGCGCCCTTGAAAGCCAGGTTCTAATGATCTCAGATTTGTCTTTCAGAATTTGGTCTGCTCAAAATCAGAAAGTACCTTTAAGAATCCAGTCTGAAATGCCTATTGCATGACGGGGAACAGAGGGAGGGATATCGCAGTCTGTGCAGGCTGCTATGAAACCACGGAACAACACACAAAAGATTTACTTTTTATGTCCTGTCCAGCTACAGCATTGTTAACAAAACAGAGAATTACAAAGGAAACAAATCCAACTGCCTTGAAACAAAACAAAACCACAACCACCCTACACACTATTAAAAGACAGATCCAAGAAAGCCAACATTTACATTGGCTAAACCGATAACTATTTATTTACTATTTATTTACATCAGCAATAAAGGGACTACCCTATAGCTGCATGAGGAGGGAACCCCTCCATTTTCCTTTTATAACCTAGCTCCAGGGAAGTTTAATTGTAGAAATGCCTGCACACAAGTGTCCCTTGAGAGCTGTTTTCCTGGTTTTTCATGTTGCTGGCTGCCCACAAGCCTGTGGGAACCATTAGGATCATCTGCCGGAAAGGTGCAGGGAACAGCTGTGTCTCTCCATTACATACAGCATGGGCCTCAGCTCAGAGACCAGCTCCGCATCTGCTTGCTTGGAGAGATCAAACAAAGCTAAGACAGGAGAGGACAACTGATCTGTGGGTCCTGTACTTCCCTTTACATATGCTGGCCATAAGTGTGGGATGTAAATCTCCACTTACAAAAGGAAAATAATGTCATCTAAGCTGGTACCAGCACATGTGGCAGAGAAGGCAAAATGCCAGCTGGCCTCAGGCCTCCTCTTTCCTTTGTATTTTCCTCTTTCTAAACGTTATCAATCTCTCGTTTTTTTGTTTCAGACAGTACACATCATGGACAATGCTCATTCACTTAGAAACAACCTGTTGCGAGTTAGAATAAATATACATGTAAATATAACTGAAAGCTACAGAAGTTCAAAATGAACTATGCACCAATTTAAATGAGGTTTATATGCAAATAAAAGAACGGGGAAAAACTAAAAAAATAAACATTATCAAGACTGGCACTCTAGCCTGTATTCTGGAGGCCATCAAACTACATAATCTCATGATTGTTATCCCTGCCTTTACATGTCTTCCTTTCGTTTGCTATTTACTTGGGGTATCTGTATTAAATCCAAATTTTCTAGAGGGATAAAAATGAAACTGGGTTAAGCCAAGGGGACTGTGACCAGTTAGAGCAAGAGAAAATGTTTTTCTTCAACTATGCCTTAGGCTCCTGAGGCCTGTGAGCGCATCTGCTTGTGTACCTCTATACCACCAGCAAAATGATCCCTTCAACCTGACTGATGGTTTTTTTAGGTATGAGAAAAAGACAAATATAGCATGAATAATAGCAGCTGTATTCCCAAGCCCAGACATCTGCATTACGCAAAACCAGAGGTCTCTGCTTCTAATTAAAAAGCAAAGCCACCAAAACTCATTTAGTATGTGTGTTAATTACATGAGATTTTGGTAAGGAGGTATCATTATTATAATAGCAGCATACAAGAGTACTACACACCAGGGACTGTCATTAGTACCACTGAAGGAAAAATCACTGGGGAGTTGTGTAATTGGACCAACTCCAGCCGCCTGAGGCTGCGTGCTGGCAGGCAGATCCATCAGCCTGGATGCAAAGGTGTTTATCCTTGCCCTCCCTCCCCTACCCCACGCAAACCAGCTGCCTGCATGATGCCTTCATTTAAGGGGGTGATTGACAGATCGTTCTGGGGCCACAGAAATAGGCAAGACTGACAAATGTCGAATATATCTTTAATTGTCTTGCTCGGAAGAGGCTTTATGCACATGATCGTAAGCTGCAGTGATGTGGCACCAGGGCACTCTCTGATTAGCCTAAAGGATACGGCAAAGGCACATTGGAGCAGAATAAAGTAAGTCTCAGGAGTCTCTTTCATAAGTTCTGCCTTCAAAAAAACCCAAAAAGCAGCTAGAGCTAAGAGTCCAGACACACAATCAAGTTACTGTGATTGAGTTACTGCATATCGGCTGAACGGTGGCAGCAGTTCACACATGCACTCAGCTTTTGACAGAATAGAGCTAATTTGGCGTAGTTCTGTAGTGGGCAAAGGCAATTCAGTTTCCCTCTCAAGAGACACAGGCAAACGCGTGCAGGCAGATACCGGCAGCCAGTGACTCACTAAACACAGGAACTTGATCGGAGACCTGAACAACTTCTCTGGTCTGCAGAGATAAGTAGACAGCAAGGAATTTCCTGACAGAGACCCAAGCACTGCAGCATCGTAACACCTACAGCAAAATCTCTACTAGGAACAGAAAGGAAGACTCTACAGGAGCTCTGCCATTTGAAGTAATTCTTCTCTTCACAAAAACCCAAACTCTTAACTGTGATAGTCAGCAACCGATTGTCTCGCCTTAGTATTTATTTCACTCTTCTGCAGAGCAGAGTTTTCTCTGCGGGGACCATCGTTTCATCTGTAAGAACAAGGACTAATGAGGCCGAGCATAAACAAACAGCCCTTCACAGCAGAGGAGCTGCGGGAGGGAGCCAGGGCTGGCTGTCCCCGGGTGGCTGTGGCCGTGGGATGGCGGCTGTCCATCGCTGCTCAGATCAGCGTGCCATCTTGTGGCAAGGCACCCGCTCGCTTCTCCGCTGCATCCGGCAAAATCAAAGCTCAAAAGGAGGCAAGTAGAAAATCTTGTACCCACCCCACTGTATTTCATAGACAGCTATTACAGTGCAGTGTGATTTCCTGAACGATAGCTTTCATTTCCTTGCTCTATGAAAATTAGCAAAGAAATGGCAAAGTCTGTCTGTGTGCCAGGCTCACTGCTCCTCAGCGTAACAGCTTCCACCCGTACTCTGTTACAGGCTAGCAGCACAGTGCTATAGTACTTGCAATGTTTGAGGAGATGCTGTACAGCCACGTGGGAGAACACATTTCTGGCTTGAGAAGAAAACCCAAGACACAAAACAAACAAAACTAGGGAAAAGTTTGCAGCATGTAATAGAATGGTAAGTTAGATGTCTGTTTTCACTTTTCTGATGCGCATACAAGCATGTTTTTTGTAGGTAATGCTGCAGATCTGGGCTTAAGGACTGAACAAGGGAGAGAAATATATTTCAGAAAGACATGTCTTAGATACAAAAGAACGTAAAAGAGCTGCAGAAAAAGCTAGGAGAGGAAAAGGCCAAAGGATATCACTACCAGCTTTATTAGCACGGGAATCCAAGTTGATGCAGCCAGATATTGTACCCTCTGGGGCCTTGAGATCAAAGGAGAGTGAACATAATGCAAAACATGTCTTATATGGAGAAAAATTGCATTTAGAAAAAAATATTTTGATACTAACGTCTGATTGGACTCAAGAAGACGGTGCTGTTAACAGCACATAATTAGGATAGAAAGTAATCAGAACTTCTAGTTGTAATTTGGAGGTTAAGAAGATCTGAAAGCACTAATATGGAGAAAACCTTAAAGCTGAAAGATCAGTGAAAGAGCGGTGCAGTTAAAAGTAAGGAAGAAATCACCTTCAGTTGGCCTTCAGTATGCATTATACATTTCCACTTACTCTCTTGTAATAAATTTTTGACACTTACCCACTGCTTCTTCTTGGTCTGGGAAATCAGTTGCTTGTGCTGGCCTGCTAGCTTCTTAATTTCTTCTAAAAATTCTTCTTTGCATTTCTCCTTTACCTGCTTACATTTTCTGTCCATCTCTCCTTGTGCGTTGGCCACAGCTTTATTTACAGCCTGCCTTTTCTCTTCTTCCATCTCTGTACGCAGCTGCCATAAGAAAGTCAGCAAAGCAAGTCAACGGACAGCTATTGGAATAAAAGTATATTCTTTAAACCTCTATTCTTTAAAGCTCTATTCTTTAAACCTCTATTACTGATGTGGCTGGAGGTCACATAATTAGAGATTCCTCCTGTTTAAAAAACAAAAATTTCTCTCCTTTAGAGTTATAACAAAACTTCCATCCCATAAGAAACATTCAAAGTATTTCTATTCCGCAAGGCATCTACAAAACCAGCTAAATAGGTTCCATGTATATTTTGTCAATGATCAGTTTACAAGTTCATGAATTTATCTTAGACAAAGATTTTGTCTTTTCCAAATCTACAGCTGCACATAAATCTACAGCAAGGGTGCAATGGAAAATACAAAATAGAACATCCGTGAGTTCAGTAAAAGGTACCTTTTAATATTGATTGTTGGTGGGATTCCTTTGCCCTTGCTCAGTTATCTAAAAGTTTGATGTCTTAATCCTATAGGATTAACACTTATATGCCCTAGGTTCATTCCATAGTCCTTCATCAGGAAGGAAATTTATCTTGTCTTAAGACAGGTACTTAAGAGAGGTCAGACTAATCATCCTCTAAACTGTCCTGCTCTCTCCAGCCAAAGGTAACCAGCTCATGCTTAGATATTGAATTTTAAACAAGTTATCATTAGATAAGAAAATTCAAACAAATTTCAGTGAACTTTAATGTTTAGGTCAGAAGACTGACAAAAGAATTATTTATGAATAGCATTTAAACAATGCCGTTGTTTACAACCACAGTTGACAATGGAGACAAATGCTTTGGAAACAAATACTCAAGAAGGAACAATTAGTTTTGGTTTTGGATCCCAAACTGATTTCACTGGACAAGAATAAAAAACCCAGTAGTTTTCTGTTTAAACTAAGGTCTGTTGGTATAGAAATGGTCTAAAAAGCAATAATGAAGAATATTTTTATGTGGTCTCTTTGGAAAAGGTTTTCTATTCATTTTCTTAAGGGTGGATATTACAAAAATAGGAAAGAATGTGAAATAACGCCGCCTCTCCTCAAACCAGAGTGTAGGTGGTGTTCGACAGGTGTTACCTTTTCCACTGCCTCTCGCACAACTCTCTCAGTTTCTCTTTTGTGATCAGCTTTCATCCTGTCCTTGAAATCATTAAAGATTTTGGTGTATTTGTCATGGCACATGTTCTGACACACTCCATCATTACTGGTCTGGGTGCTCCGATGCAGCATTTTTGGAGAAGAGGCACTTAACTTCTTGGTCTGAGTTGAGACTGAAACTTTTTCAATGGGCTGAGGCATTGTGGGAATTTCCTGGCTTGAACTTACTGCTTCAGTTTCAGGTTCTGGCTCCTAGAAAGAACAAACTTGTAAAGCCACGTATCAAAACAGAACAAGTTAACTTTAAGTTCTCCCCGGAGAAAAAATGTTACATGACTAATGCCAGTGCAATTCATGTCAAAGGTGTCTGTTGAAGACCTTCAGTGCTAATGGGACGTGGGTGCTAATGGGATGTGAGATCCCTGAGGAAAACCAGCATGACAGTGGGTAGGCTCTTTGGTCAGGCTTTTCTGACTTCAAGTAGGAGCCCTCCAGAAGGAGGCACACGTATGGCATCAGTATGCCACAGTCACCAGCCTCACTTCCCAAAAAGTACGACCAACATCAGAGGCTATGTTGAACCACTGCAGATCCCTTGGGGTTACTGAAGGGTTGCTATAGATTTTTCCCCCTACCATCCTCCCTGAAGAGACTGTAGTTGCATGGCCAAGGTGCCTGAATTATTTTGGCAAACTCTGGGCTTACTCTGGCCCAACAAGCTCCACTGGAGTCTGTAATATTCCACTGATTTCACAGAACTGCTGCAAAGATTGATTAGTACTTCAAAGGTGCTTTGAAGATGAAAGGCTAATGAGCGTCTAAGTCTTGCTTCCAATAATATAGAACTAGACTTGGATGACCACAGAAGCTTTCTTGTAATTACACAATTATCAAGAAAGAAATCATAGTTACTGTACTGAATTTAGCAGCCTATGTTATTACACTGTAAGACCAATTGTTCCTGCTCTTTAGAACAGATAGAAGTAATATTCCTGCAAACTCTTATTGATATTTGAAGTGTCTGAAGACACACATGAACAATTTTTGGTTTGTTTTTTTTTTTTTCTTAGATTTTTTTAAAGCTCATTTAACAGTATGCAGACAAAGCACACAGTCCTGGTAAGAGCAGACTTGCTTGGGACTGGACTTTGTGCTTGTCTGTGTGATAGAGCACTGCTCACACCAATCAAAAGGCTGACTGTGTATCCCCTTTTGTAACCAATTACTCTCTAATAGGTCACTGTGATTGACTTCCGGATCACTGATCAAATATGAGCAGAACTAACAAGGCAAATGTTAGGACATAAATATATGAAGCAAAATGCAGCATTTGCTTGACAGAAAACACAATAAAAATGACGAGTCATCCTAAACTGTAGTCTCCCCATCTTGCACTCAAATATAGTTTGTGCCGCAGGGAGCGCAAACTGTGCGTCACTGCCTCCATCGATGAAGGTGCCTCACAGAGGTGGCCCTGCGGTACTGAGATACAACAGGGAGGCAGGTGCCCAGATATTAGGAGTGGAAATGTCTGTATTTCAGGCACCAGGGCCATCCCACACAATTCTGGTGCTAAAATACCTAAATCCTCCTCTGTAATGGAGTCTTGAGTCCTCTTCTGAGGACTGTGCATATGTGCAACTCTTCCTTAGTGTTCAACATGCAGCTGAAACAAGGCCAGAAAAAAAGTACTCAAAAATGAGGAAATATGAGATTTATGGCTGTCTCAGCAACTGCCCCCTTGTGTACAAGCATAATAATACAGTCCCTCGGTTACATGATCATAGGTTTCTGTTTCCCCCACTTCATTCAGTGTGCAAGTTGATTAAACAAGGAAGGAAGTTCCACAGATAAAAGTGGATATGACCCTTTCTAAACTTAATATTCTTGATAGTGCAAAATACTTCCTAATTTCTGCTGTTTATAGACTTACTAACTAGCCTGAGTTTGTAAAAAAAAATGCCATAAGCTGACTGTTGATTTATTCATGATACAGAATATTACCACAATTACCAGTGGCTTGCATGGGGGAGGTGCAATTATGTTTGTTAGCAAGGAGGACCAAGCTATGGGGCTGGAACTTCCAAGATTCATACTGTAAAATCAGTAAAAAGTGACAGATAAGAGTGTCTATTAAAATTTCAGACTTTTTGTACTTTGCTACCTCTACAAACATGGTAGTTGAGGTTACTTACTTCTTTCTTGAGTTCCATACTCTGGTTACGTCGTCCTTTCTTTGCTCTTGGTTCCTGAGTAACCTTCAGCTGTGAACATTAAGAAAAGTATATTGAATCATTACAAAAAACAGTTCATGTAAGTAGCATTCATTGTAACATGACTGATGTACCTTTTATTTTCAATTATTTACAATTATTTAACTTAGCAAATAGAAAGTTGAGTAGTTCTTAAATGAGAAGTGCACACAATAAACTTTTGACATTATCACTGACAACCACCATTGCATGAGGGAACAAAATTCATGAACAAGTTCTAACATTCAATGTGTATTTGCTAACATACCCCTAACCATTCTCTCCTTCATTTCACACACAAGTTCAAACACTTGTTTTCTGGAATATTCTGATATCAGTGACCCATAATTAGGTAGAAGATCTTGTTGGAAGCCAGAAAAGAGCAATAATTAAAAAGAGAAGGTATATATGTAAAGATAGTAAGATTATCCAGACTTGCTATAATTGATGCATGCTTGAAGGGCTATGAAACTTCGTGCTTTAGCGTAAAAGCCAATCTCCAGCAACAGAAACAAGGGTGAGATCTAAGCGGATGGTGTATTACCTTACAAGGGCTTACAGCAAAGTTCTTATTCCTGTCTTTGAAGCAGCCAGTACCAAGTACTGTTAGTGACAGGACACTGCAGATTACTGCAGAGCACTGAGTTTGACGGCTACTCTTATATTCTTGCATCTGGGAAACCAGTGAAACAGGTATAAGCATTAACCAAGTGAAGGATGAGCAGCTGGCGTGGAACAGAAAATATGCAAATGGACACAAACCCTATGACTGACACTTCTGAAAAACTAGGAAAATGCCTCTGTTATCTTTCATAAATATTATTCGTGACCATTTTCCTGTTACATCATACATTGTTGCATGACTGCATACATGACATTTAAATAAAGGGGCTACAAAGGGTTAGCTAAGCAAACCAGGCTAAAAAAATCTAAAGCCACTTTGATAAGGAGCACCCCCTTAAACCAACATCCAGTTTTATAAGCTTTAAGTTTTTAGCCACAATTTGGATGATAAGACTTGTTTGACAAAAGGGTAAAGGAAGAGGGCCAGAACATGCTGATTTTTTAAAATACAGACTTAGGGAGCGGACAGTGGTTTTAAATGAGGAAAACAGGTGTTGCCAGGGAAAAGGCTGCCAAGAATACAGAGAACAATCCTGCAGGCTATGAAATTCTTACTGCCAAGTCAGTAATAGTGAATATATAACACCCTCTTGGACAAGGAATGACTAGCAAGGTTCAGCTGTGATAAGCGGGAGCTTCCATATGGCAATGCAAAGTTTTCTATCTTGGCGCTTTGTGCTTTTCACCTTTGTTAAAGCAATGTAATTTTTCTTGTTTTGAAGAATTATTTTTAATGACTTTAATCAGTTGCTGGTCATGTGGTCCAACATTTGCACCTAACTTTAGTTGGACTGGCTGAAAATGTCACGGTTGGTGTTACTTAGGGATCTGTAACGCAGAATACAGTCCACAGTGAACATACTCCAGCTGTGAAACGGCTGAACGGCTACAGGGCTGTCCCTTGATGGGAGTCCAAGAAGGCAGTGTTGCAGTCTATCTGATATCCATGACATTTAACTTGAGCATTCCTATTTTAACTTTAGAAATCTTGGTCTGCCTCATCAAAGTGCTGCAGGTGACGAACATTTTAAAACTTCCCAGAGGTCATCCAAGAAACTGAGGAAAGAGGAAAACTCTATATTCTTGCTATTACTGAGCCACAAAACATAGGGAAAATAAGCCTTTGAACCCTCTACTTGTCACCACAAAACTGCAGACAGAGCATAAGGTTAAGGTAATAGTAGAGTAATCAAAGATACATTATCTTTGTACCCTTTAATAAATTGCCCTGACTGCTAACATTGTGGCAGCACTCACCTGCTCATTGCTGGTGGAAGAGATACTTGACTCTGCCTCCTCTTCCCCTTTATCCTCATTCTTTGATTTCCAGAACCTCCCCTCACGAAGAAAACGCTGGTGCAGTTCCAGCTCATCACAGGCCTTCTTCCACCCCATACTGCGCTTCACGTGCAGCCGATGGATGTTAACTGTGATATCTTGAATGTTTTCAGAGGGAATCCAGGCCCTTTGGAATACACAGTTACAGACAGGTTCAGAAACATTAAATACAGATGAAGGATGTTGACCTGAGAAACTGACTTCAAAAGCAGTTTTTCACAGTGGCCAATCGCTGACAATTGCTTTTTACTCAGAATTTTTGTATATTCAACACATTAAAAAAAACAACCAATGAATTGCATACTGTTAGACATTTGTGTTATCACAAGCACTTGTCAGCTGTGAGTGCTATGGCTCAAAGTCCTTCATTTTTGGTGAGCTGCAAACCTCCCCCAGCATCAACAGCAGTCATATCTCCTACCTGCTCTCTTATTAAATGTCCTGAGTCAGACACAGAAACATCTTTACTGAAAGTTCGTATGCTAATCCAATTTAGTCCTTGACCTCTTTGCTAAAACTGTCAAGGAATGTACCAAATTATCACCTCGAATAGAGACATTTTGTAGTTTGGGTCCCTGTCTATCAGGACTGAACTCATGTGGGGACTGTCATGCTCTTGGATTGAATTCATGCCAGTGACTTGGTTCCAAAGGTACTCTGGCCTCTTAAATATTTTCAGGGAGTCCTCATAGAGTTAGATGGGCAGCTCTTGACATTTTGAAAGGTTAGACCAAGCAGCATTGGACATTAAAGAAAAAGAGTCACTGCCACGCACATCGACATAAAAGAGTAAATACTGTAACAAACTACATGTCTGTGGCCAGATTCTCAATTCTTGCAATATAAATTTAATTCC
Source organism: Phaethon lepturus (assembly GCF_000687285.1). Classification (NCBI taxonomy): domain Eukaryota; kingdom Metazoa; phylum Chordata; class Aves; order Phaethontiformes; family Phaethontidae; genus Phaethon; species Phaethon lepturus. The sequence continues at coordinate 48,248 of NW_010528611.1, read as the reverse complement.
AGTTAAGTCAAGGAAACAATGCTGATTTACGCCAACCAGGAATTTGGCCTTTTGTCCAAGTCCAGAACAGTAACTAAGCAATGGCACTCTAGTACAATGTATTTTGCCTATTCTATCAGTACACGTTTAAGAAGTTGCAAGCACCTCATCCCGTAAGTGCCATGTTACTTTATTAAATAGTTTGAAGCTATGTGAACTTAATGCCAAAATTACTAATGAGGTAAGCTGCATTTGCAAACAGATTCAAGGTAAATCATTCTGTGATTGCAACATAAATAAAGATCCTTTACCCATTTTATGCCTATTAGAAAATCTTGGTAGTTCATATAAGAAATGAAAACATGTTATATACTGTGCAAGTTACACTAAAAGCAATTTAAATAAACAGCCTCATAAAACACTGTTACTGAATTGTGTAGGCCTTTTTGGGATGCACCAAAATATACCACCTTCCCAACAACCCTGAATTACTTCGCAAATGTCTCCTCTCCTCACATTATAGACGTATAAATCAAACGGCAAAAAAAAATCAGTACATCCACTGTAGTAACAACACTACTATAGCCCTCCCCAAACGCTGAACAAACAACTGGAAGTGGAAGTAAAAGCTGATCTCTAAGAGTGAAGTTTCCAATGTAAAGAGTTATTCTCTGAAATTGCGAACTGGCTCACAGCAAGAGCTCTGTCAATGTTCTAGCAGTGAGACAGAAACATTTGTGATGTATATTATGTTACTAAAACACAGAATTGCAATGTGCCTACTCAGAAGAGAAAATTGCACAAATTCAATACTGCTGGTGGTAAGAGTACGTTTCTGTCCAATTTTCACCTTGGCCAGGACAGGCTGCTGATGATTTGAAGAAACAGATGAAGTTCACTTGCTTTCTTTAATTAAAATGGCATTAAGTAACAACCCTATGTCAACTGTGGAAAGGGAATCTCTGCGCCATTTGGCAACTTTAGATGTGTCAGACTGAGCATTAAATTTTCTGAAACAATTATGGCAAAGTACTCAGTCTTTCTAATGTTGGCAACTAGCTGACCCAGGATTTACAACATGATAGATGAGATGAGATAAATTCTTTTAAATATTGTTTGTAAAACGCAGCACATGGAATTAATAAATTACCTTTGGTGGTGATGGCCAAAAAAGCGAACATCAACTTGATTGTCCTCTTTCTGCATGACTTTGGCTGGCCAAAACCCAAAGCCTTTCATTTTGGCCCAAACCAGTTCATGATTAGGTATCTGGAAAAAATGTTGTATTTATTATTGGATATGAAGTTTTATATTGATTTATCCCACTAATATTTTGCTCTAATACTATGCTAGTATCTTAAGAATATGGTTGCTGTTTATATCTAGTGCTATTTTAATTTTTATCTTCTTACAATATGTATTTCCCTGCTAGATGCATTGCTTGGATCAAAGTAAAAAAAATACAAAGTCTGAAAGGGTGTAACTGTCTATTGAAAACAGAGATCTTAAGCAGCCCAAAAATTAAATTTGTCTTTATAGCTTCATCCAGGAGCAAAGTTTCATTTCTGTAAGCTCCTTATTTTCTTGTGAGACTGTTGTAACTGGCTGATAACCAAGTTTTATAACCTATATTGTTATATATTGTTACAGCTTTGAACTTCAATCAACATTTCACTTGTGTAAAATATCTAGGCTTACAGAGTCTTAACCACGCTTTTGAAACAAGCCTACTGAAATGGAATATTCAATGCATTAATGACACCAAATCTGCAGGCTTTTATACAGAAAAGCAAACAAATAAAAATCTGTGTCAGCAACATACGCAAGGATAGCAGAACCAATTGTCAGGTCGTGCGTTTGACAAATAGAAACAGTTCTTGCAAAGCTGCAGTTCATCCAGCTGAAAAACAAAAAAAGGTAAATAAGCCCAAAAAACCCTATTTATGTGACTTCAGTAGTATCACTCTCTCTTAAGTAGTTAAATTTTTCAGCCCTGCTTGCTAATTTCGTGGGGTTACTTCTGTCTGTGCAAACTAGAGGTGTGAAACTGAGGTGAGCTGAGAGTGGATGAAAGACAAGCTGCAGAAACATTATTCATGATTTAGAAAAACAAGGCAGAGGAGGAGACTAATTCAACTCAATGATTTATTATAGCTAAGATGCAAAGAATAGTTCTTTAAATTAATCAAATATTTTAAGTACATTCTGAAAGAAGTAATTCAACTGTACAAACGGAGAAAGTGTGACAGATCCCCTAGATTTATTTTTTGGTCTCCTCTGAATGTTGAGAAAAGATTCAATGCCAGTTACAGAATTTGTTAGGAATCTCACCTCAGGTTCAATTTATATTAGCAAGTACAATTACTTCTAGTCCAATTATGTATTACTAGATTATTTTAAAAACTAACATTTGAATATAGGTATTTTCCAAATGATAGTCTAGTTGCAAAAGAAAAGGAAAAGGAATTCTGAATAAACTATTAGAAAGTAAGGGGAAAATGTATAACAAACTTCATACCCTTTTTGTTTTTGTAGTATGAAGAATAATTTTCTTAAGATTTTGAAATGAAAAACAAGTATCTTGTCTACATCTTGGTTACTTGGTACTACTTACTTCATGACATGTGTCTTTGTAAAGCATCCTCGCTATATCAGCTTGTTCACTGTCCGCTATAAATTAAAAATAAATGGTATGAACAATCACAGTATGATCACAGTGCTCACAAAGATTTGCAGCTGTCATTGCTATGATTTTCATGCTATAATTGTCTTGCTTGAGAATACAAAACACCATTTAGTCATTTGGATAACCCTTCCATTTTAAATTTTCTAACAATCAGTTCTATATTTGTTTTCTCTTTCATATTTATATGCAAAAACACTGTTGGGAGCTTTTAAACTGAACAATACAAGTACACATCTGAGGAGGAGCAGCAGTGGGGAGACAGGGTTGCTCTTAATAAGGATCCAGTTTCTTTCTCTGCTAGTGTGTCAATGACATACTGCAATTGTCCTGAAACACGGCTCTGCTATCACCACTTGACTGGAACACAGGTACAATCACCTAAGTATTTCTGCTCAGAGTAATGCTTCACAGACTATTTATCACTATCTGTTTCCCTTTACATCTGCGTGTGTCTCTATTAGCACATTCACTCTCTCCCTACCAACAACAGCGTGGACCTTCTGATGCTGCAAATAGACCGGTCCCACTCTCCTCCCAGTATCCCTGATGTGGGCTGTGTCTGCAGGGGAGAATCGCATCCTTCCTGAAGTGGTAGCTCTGGAGAGCTTTGTTACAGGACCTGGCTATAGATTCTGGATGCGGTGGTGGTGGTTTTTTAACTTCCAAACAGACTGTCCCACCATATCAGTCACTTACTACCTTCACAGGGGCTAGCAGCTTCTCTGATGGCTGTATCCTCACAATCCGCACCAGCACGGCACTTCTAGTGTCAATGCAGCTGTATTTGCTGTCGTGATACCGCAGATATTGCCCACGAGTGAAAAATATGTGCCTATAATACATGTTTCTGCTGACACAGCACATCAGAGATCAGACAGGTATACTGGCAGAAATCTGCAGTATAGACTGACTTATGACTTAGGCTGCAGAAGAAACAGGGTGGCAAAGGTGCAAATTTCCACTAGCAGGTTTAGCCAGAGAGGATGAAAATAGCTGTGTAGTAGGTGGGCCAGAAAAGACCCTGCGAAGTCCTCTTGCAGTTTACTTTGATTTTTAAGGGCTCTCAAATGACCTCATCCACACGTAAGATTATCTAATAATAAATTCTATCCTGACCTTGTGAGTTCCCTACAGATAAAGATAAATCAAATATAGCAAGCAGTAAATGTAGTACTTTACCTCCATAGAAAATCACTGTGTTGTGTAGAAGCAGCTGAGCATCTGCTTTGAACTCCTCATAACTCCTATACTTTCCTTCATTTACTTTCTACACAAAAGAAAACACGGAACTGTGAAAAAACTGTTAAAGTGCTGTATCTGTTTTATGCAGAGAAGCTTTCACAGAAATCTGCATTATGCAACACAGGTCAAACGCTGCCTTTTCTGCATACAGAAGGAATACTTACAATTCTTTGACATAGTTTCTTAGTACCTGAACACTGGCTGCAGTGGTCACTTTATGCAATGCCCAGAAGTAGAACAGGTGCTTTAATACTTAGTCGACTAAGTTTAAAAAAAATTCTCTTGGATACAATAAGGTAAATCGGGAGTAGCTTCATCATAAGGTATGGCCCAGAGCACTTGTTCAAATTAAAATATAATCCTTGAGGTGAAGATTTTGTACCTTAAAATACCAGCTACTTTCAAATCAATGTTGACTGCTTTTACACTTCCATGATCTTCACTTGACAGTCACTGTTTTCTGATGAAGGCTGATTGTCTTAGTCTTCCAAACTCATAATAAATGCCTACATGGAGCCATGCAGTTCATTTTCATAGTATGGTCTTTTGTCTGATAAGGAATGCAGTATTTTCAGTTGTGCTCTGTCAAGAACACCTATGAGAAATCCAATCATCAAACAAAACATCATCGGTTTCTAGGATGTTATCAAGGCCAGAAGACCTTCTGTGGAAGCAGGTGAAGGTGACACAGTGAAAGGAAGGCCTGATCTATTTTCAGGCTCAACCAGTGTTGCCAGTACTTCAACCCAGCCAGTAGTGTTGGTCTCCAAAACTACCAGTTAAGCTATTGTTTATCCTGTTGTTTCAAGAATAACAACAAAACAAAGGCTTTTCACATCTGTGGTTGTAAAGGGCAATATACACTACAGCATTGCATGGTAATCCAGTTGCAGCAATGAATAAAGACGAATATGTTGTTCATTTTGGTCATGTGCAATTGATAAGTTACATAAGTCATGGTCAGACCTTTGGTTCAGAAAAAAAGGACAACATATTTACTAGTATTTTATTTTTGGAGCAGCTAATGCAAAACAGATGCTTTAAGTGAGTTTTGTTTTTTCATGATCAACAGAACAATTGGTTCTTTATGAATCATTTAGATGTTTTTAAAGTTACACCTACTCAAGGCCTTAACGACTAAAATGGGAATATGGTCAAAAACATTGGGCCAGATATGCAAACATGGGCACTCAAGTCAATATTCAGTGACTTAGATAAAGGGTACTTTCTCTGAAGATTTCAGACACCTACAGCTCCAAGTAAAACCTTAGTACAAAAGGAATTGAGGATACTCTATGTCTGAAAACTCGGTACCACTCAAAACAGTTTTACATGGTTACCTGTTTATGAGGAAAAGTTTGAAATTTTAAGCTCCCACATCCAGTGCTGAATACAATACTGAAATACTGATCATAAGGAGAATTAAACAGGATTTTTTTTTATTTTATTATTTATTTTTTATCTTTATATTTATTATCTTTAAGGTTTATCTTCACTGTTAAAAGACACCATAAACAATGTGGAAGTTAGAAAGCAAGTCACTCTACCTCCTGTATGGTAGGAACATCAACAGCTGAGTGCACCAGCCTTCTATACATTGGGTGTTTGTTGTCCTTCCCTTTCTTGTTTAGATCTATAGCCTGAAAGGACCATGAGACAGTGTAAGTCACTGCATTTAGAATCTGCTTAAAACAAACAAACAAAAAGATTTAAAAAAAGCCATAGTTTGGAATATTTCAGGTGGGGAATACACAAGGTCAAACTGTAGATCCACAATCTGATGGATTACACGTGTCTCAAACCTCAAAAATGACCATTTCAGAGGAGCCACAGGCCCATGGCATAAACTACTCCTGCCAGAATGATACTAGTCCGAGCAATGAGACATGGGAAGTGCAGGTTGAAACACACACACCGCTTATGACAGAGGAAATGACACCCTCTTGTAGCCCTCCTCCCTGCACAGTCACACATGGCCGACCGCAATGCGTCCTCTACAGTGCAACCCAACACTTCCATACACTTCCCTGCTTCAGACTCACCCGCTCCTTCATACGAGAGACTATGAATCGCAGGTATGTGCTCATCTCTTGTTTACTTGTGTTTTTCTTCTTGATACTCTGTCAAAGAAAAACAGGATCATATTATTATTTCAAACCTAACTTCAAAATTCATCCAATACAAATTTTCTCTGCATCACAACATTATTTGAAAAGGTAACTCTGAATCACAAATCACACAATTTTTTAGGGAAAATCTTTTCTGGGAAATTAGTAACACTAACACGTCACAAAAACTATATATGTTGCTTTGAATTATGTCTGGGCCGAGGAATTGAGCTACAGAAGAATTACAGGGTTTATGTCCACTTGTATCCATAATACTTTGTCAAAACCTCTCATGTAAAGAAGTGTCTAATTAGAATAAAGCAATGAAGAAAGGCATTTTAGGGAGCAGTTTAAAATTTATTTAATGGTCTTTCTATTAGCAAGGCATTAATATTTTTTGAAAAATAAGAGATTATTTTAAAAAGAATATCCTGTACCATCTACAAATTATGTGCTTACTGGGCAAAATGACACCGTCTAGGAGGAAGCCAAATAGGCTCCAGCCAGCAAAAACTCAGAGCACTTCTTACTGCTCGAGAAACATAGCAGTTGTTGATTTCTGTGGTTCTTTCTTCAAAAAATCTAACCCGGATTCCAGAACACAGACTGCTTCATTTTAGCAGTTCAGGATCCAGACTTTTTCCCCCTCATCTTAGACTAGTACGGAGACCTATCCCCACCCTTCAAAGTCAACGCAGGCCGGCGGGAGGCGCTGCGTACGGAAAACGCGCTGCTGCAGAGACGGCGGCTCCCTGCGAACGCCTGCCGTGCTCTGCGGACCCGCCTCGCCCGCCCCCGCCGACCGCAGGGG
>NW_010528611.1:15762-41391 GCF_000687285.1 Phaethon lepturus | reverse complement strand
CACGGCAGCTGCCTGCAAAGTGCTCCCTCCGCCTCGCTCTTGCCTACAGGCGTTCTCCAAAGCAAAAGCACAGTGAACAACAACACGGGTTCCAGGTTTGTTATCCTGAAGCGATTTCTAACTGCTCGTATGTCTTGCAAAAATGCTCGTCCCTCCTCGCACCTCCAAACGCGCTGCGCGCCAAGCTGAGTTCTGCCCTTCTCGTGCCTATCACCACCTGTATGCAAACTGTGTGGACCAAACTGGCTCGGTTACACCTGCATCTTCAAATTTTGATGGTCTCTAGCAAGATTCACGTAATTGTGCAGATGACTGTTGCTTAGCAAACCCAAGAAAAAACAGAATCCATGTCCTAGTAAGTACCTAAAAGAGGTATGATGCTTATGAGGCTTAATCACTACAAGTGTGCTATGTTTTACTGAATTACTTATATATGACTCTGAACATACAGAGGGAGCAGACACATTGAGTACAGAGCAACTACTTTTACATATTTACTTGGCAAGAGTATAAATTACACATTAGTGCAAAAAAAAGGTAAGACTTGATTGTGTCTCTTCTGCTTCTATTCCTCCTGCAAGACACTGAAAACATTGAAAAACAGGCTGGCCCTTGTGCTACAATAAGTGTGCAACCTATACATCTCAGCACTGTATCAATGCTCCTTAAATCAAAATCGTACACAGCACTACCTGTGAAGGTGTTTATCTGGTTGCTGAAGAGCATGCATAGAATCATTACAAACTGTGCTGAAATATCGGTTCAGTCAGGAACTTATATAGATACTACAGTATACAGAGTAACACTAGCTTTCTCCTGACAAGGCACTAACACTGTTGAGTAAAACCCACTATTGTGAAAAGGGCCAGCACCAGGTCTTTCTAACACTTACAGTGCATTTAAGCATTATTTTCATAGTATTAACAGTTCCCAGACCTTCCTTCCAAACTCTGGAACCTCACCCTGCGCTGTATGTCTGAGTCACCTTCTGTATATTCACGTTTTGCTTTGTCTGCTGTGAGAACGTGCATTCTGCTGGAATTCAATTCACCTATTCACTTTTGCGTAAAGCAACATTGCTACTGCAAATGCAAACCCAAATGTGCATTAAATTATCTGCATTATGAAACACTGCTGTCACTTTGTCATTTTAGGCAGTGGAGTGCTGTATGCTTGCTAATGACACAGCGTTTTAAAACTTATTAGGGCACAATAAAATTCACTTGCACTGACTAGCCCTTCTACACCTCTTTTTCTGACATGGTTCTGAATTTATCATCCTTTGAAACTATTTCAGAATTCATGCGAACTGTTTTTCATGCCCTGCTGGGCAAGACAGTTTGTAAGAGACTGTCAAAATAGATGGCTTACAGTTTATCCTTCAGATCATAAGAAAAGATAGACAGCTGGCTTTGTATCGTTATTGATGTCACCAATTAATATTATCTTAAGCACCACTGAAAATTATATAATTAACTTGCCAATTCAGGCAAACTTGAATTTCTCCACTTTTCCTTCAATTCCCTACATTGATTTATTTTAAGAAAAAATTGATCTCCAGGTTCCTCTACTAAATGTTGAAAGGTAATGAATTTAGGGAATCGGAGCCTATGAGCCAGCAAAGTGTCTTTTTATAGCAAGGTTGCTCACCCTTTGTAGAAAGCAAGTAATAATCCAACCGCTTCATTCACTTTTCAACAAAGATGAGCCCTTTAGGAGGTACAACTCACAAATTCTTTGGAAGTTATAATAGAAAATGCGTAAATTTTTAATAAAAAAACACTATTATGTATTTTGAAGACTTGTGGTGTTCACAGAGAAGTCAACCTAGAGTCACTTAAAGCAAGAAAGTAGATAATACTAGATGGGGGATATGATTTGCATAAAATCTATTCATATTGCTCTGACACAAGAAAATATACGCACTTTCAGGTCCCTTTATAGCCAGAGTGATATACAAGCAGGTATAAATGAAAACTATGTCTTTTAATTTCCTACTTTTGGGAAATGAAAACAATATGATGGTGGCTTGTGAATCTGTAAAAGTAGCAAGATCCACTGCATATCTTTTCCCAGTCAGATCTACTAAGATACACTACTGCAAACCTTGTTTACGTACAAATTTCTTTCAAGGAGACTGCTAAGATTCAATCCAGCCCCAAAAGATTATCAAAATCTTTATACTTGTAGATAACCTATTTGTAGGATATATTATCTTAATATGGGATTGTACCGGTCTGCTGGGGTGAAGTTAATTGTCTTCATAGCAGCTCATGTGGTCTTGTGGTTTAGATTTGTGACCAAAGCAGGGTTGGTAACACACTGATGTTTTAGCTCTTGCTGAACAGTGGTTGCACAGTGTCAAGCCCTTAGTTGTTTCTCACTCTGCCCCCACAATGCATGGGCTGGGGGGTATGCAAGAGGCTGGGAGGTGACACAACCAGGCAGATGACCTGAACAAACCGAAGAGATACTCCATGCCATATAACAACATGCTCAGCAATGGAAAGGGAGAGAAGGGAGTTTACGGGGTTAGTCATCTTTTGCTCAGGGACTGGCTGGGCATCAGTCTACCCATGAAGGGTGCTCAGTGATTACCTTTGCATCACTTCTTTTGTTTTGTTTTCTTTCTCTCTTCTTCCATTTCTTCACTTATTACACAATTTTTATCTCGACTCAAAAGCTTTCTTGCTTTTACTCGTTCTTTTCCTCTGCCCCACTAAGAGTCAGGGAGAGGTGAAAGAGGGGCTGTGTGGTGCTTAGCTCCCTACCAGGGTTAACCCATAGCAAGGATGATTCCTAAGTCTCACCAATTTTTAGAGAAATCTGCAACCCTTCTGTTTTGAATCATGGTAAACCGAAAGGCTTTGTCAGACATACATGTTTACACAGGGGACGTAGGAGTGAAGCAATAACCTTCACAACAGCAATCCTCATGTAGAAGATTAATGAGATCTGGTAGGTGGAAGGCCAAGGCTGCAACCTAACTCTTTGCTTGTGAGTGCAGGGAATACCTTATATATGCCTTATTCTCTGCGGCACATCTATTTCTTAGAAGCTGGCACCTGAAGGTTAGATTTACATTGCTTTTCGTATTCAATATTCCAGATTAATAATACTGCTTAGCTGTTAAAGAGGGTAGCAATACGTTGCACTGTGCAGGTGTGATTTATTTAGCAATTCTGACATGCTTATAGTGCAGGAATTCACTACAAGACTTTATGAACCACACAAGGTTAGCAGCAGTGAGGGGTAATGCCAAGAAACACTCCATCCTCCAGTAGCACCATTTATGATGGAAGTGACTATCCTTTGCATCCTGAGTTAGCATGTAGCTCTCAACTCCCAGGATGACAATGGTCCCTATGCTGCAGTTGCTGCAACCTTCCATTTGAAGAGAAAAAAAACAGAGAAACTTTAAGAAATTAAAGGTCTTAGTGCCAGCATTCTGTGTAGCTATAAGCATTTCAATTGCATTTTCTCCATGTAAAGAGGTTTCCCTATAATCTCCCATTAATGAATATTTTTTTTCCCTTCCTCCCTTAACTAACATGTGTATACACACATCAAAGAGCTTCACTGCAGTTCAGTGATGGATTAGGTGAAGGCTGCTCAATGACAGATGCATGTTTCTAAGGCACCAGTTCCTTTTTCAGAAGCAGTTCAGGTATCCAGGGGTGTATCTGCAGCGTGGAACTACGTGCAAGAGTCTAGCATACGTTCATCACTGCTGTTTAGAAACTCCTTGCTCTACCCACCGACCCTTGGATTTTTTCAGGACTTAAATTTCCAGAGGAATTTGGTGCTACATATGGAAAGCTTTACTGCTCTGCCACCCTCTTAAACTCCCAACACTCAGGTCCTCAGGTTTCCTGTACCATTAAGAAAGGTATGCAGGTATGCAGGACGGCTCTCAGAGCAACCAGTGCGCCGTATGCCCCAAGCAGCATACAGAAAAGCATCTGCATGAGCAAAATATGGCGTAAGACCTGCCTCCTGCCTCTTTCAAGATCATATACAGACAAACTAGACTTTTCAAAGCATTAGGTGCTTTTGGAAATGTTACAGCTAGATCCACAAACTGGTTTGTACATGTATGATGCATTAAGCACCTTCTGAATATGAAGCATCATATGAATTAAATATGCTTTTACATGCACAGAGAAGGTGGTAGGAGGCTGTAAGTGGAGGTTTTCCAGTTTGCTCACTGCTGTGGAAAAACTCCTCTATACTTTATTAAATACACCCTATGCAGTGCCCAGTTCTGCCGGCTCCCTGATTTACCCAAGGGTGCATGTGGCTGCAAGGGGAATGGGAGGGACCTGCCAAGCACTGTCACCTCCCCAGCTGTGGGCTCTGTGCACTGAGCCATGTGGTCCTAGTATCGGTCCCATACCAGGGCTTCTCTTCACCCACCAGTCCATGGCTCTTATTTGTATGATTATGCCCAATCCTGTCTATAGAATATGTTTCATCACACAGTTATCCAAACTCCTACCATAACACCCCATAAAGTGAGACATAGAGCCATATTCTTCCTTCCTTCCTTGTATTTTACATTAACCATCTTGACTGACAGCTAATACCTAAAATGCCTTGACCTAAGTTCTTCAGCTACTTCACTTAAGTAACCTTCACCTTTTTGTGCTTCTAACTTTCTCCTGTTTGTCATCCTCACTTGTCAAATTATGTCTAATGTTGATTGTGAACAGCATGGTGGTGTATTTTTATGTACTCTACAAAATGCTTAGTACAGTACCAGAACTCAGAAATAGCCTATTTATAGAATATTTATCAGCACAGCATTTAATATCATAAGCTCTACAGTTTACTTCACTGTCATATATATAAAAACCAGAAATATTGAAACACCCACTATGATAGGTGAATTGGTTATAATTCCTTGCAAAGCACATGCATGGAAGATCAATCTCTGATCAGATGATTGTAAAAAATTTAGGAGTCACATGAAACCATATGAGTAATTCTTTCTTTTTGCTTCACAAATCAAAATCTATTCCTCTGGGACAAACTCTATGTCACCATGCATAATTTTGCCTTTTTACAAAATTATTTTTAAATATGATTTTTTTAAAAAAAGAAATACTAATAGTTGGTTACCCCAACATGTGATCAATATTCTCCTATTCAGATTTTTGTATATCTCTATTTCTGCCCCCAAAAAACACCAGTATTTTTGCCGTACTTTCTGTATTCTTTAGGTGCTGGAGAAAATGAATTTCCTCCCTTTATCTAACCAAAGAGCTGCAATAAATGTACAAGTCTCCCACATCCCTCTTAGGATCATCCCTCATCCCAAGTTGACTAACCCTGTCTTGAATGGACCATTCCAGTAGTGGGGAATGTAATCTCTAAGTTCATTTGATATTGAGTCTTTCTCTTGTGACCTGTCTACCAGGAATTTTGCTGACAATACCAATTTATTTCACTTAAGACAATGATTAGTCAGCAGTCAGGGAAAATTTTCAATCACTGCAATGTGGTTTGAATTGAACTTTGCTTGACTCTTGACTCCTGCTGAGAATTATGTAGGGTACAAAATATTCAGATTGGTACAATCAAGTTAAAAAAAAAGCCGGGAACTGGACATTTCTTGCTTTTGGATGCAGTGGAGAAAAAACACCAGCAGGGAAACAGAGTTCAGAGCAAGGTTTGCAAGGGACTGTTATAAATGTTATGGGTGGAAAAATATTTTAAAGTTATGAACAAATCCTTGGCAATGTCCTTTATAAAATGTTTCTGAGTAGTCAAGTGTGCAAGATAAAGCTGCACAGGTTGATTGAACTAGTACAACCAGCAATTGTGAAATGAATAATCCAAAGGCTTGCTGACCTTGGCAGCATTACAGAAGCAATCTTTACATAAGAATGAAGTGTTCTTAGATTATTTCTCCCAATATATTATATTTCAAACATACTTTTACTTCACCTTTGCAAAGAGCTTTGAAATTCCCAGGTGAAAAGTGCTATGTCCAGTTACAAGAATAAAGTATGAAAATATATGCATCTCTTTGTCCCAGCTATTACTTTTCTTGAACATACATATTTACTGCTGATAATGCAAAGTAAATCCCATTGCCCTCATGCAAGATAGTTAAGGTCTGTTACATCCTCTGGACATCAGCCAGGGCTCTCCAAATTACCATAGTCTTTTAATATGGGCGTCTCGCTTGCTTTTAAAATAAAATTAGAGCATTCATTTCCTAGGAAGGTGGTGAGAAAGTAGTGGAAGAATACTGAAGTCTGAAACAAAGATGCTAACTCCCATGCCAAACCAAACCTCCTTTGCTTATGGGGACTGTGTAAGCCTCCTTAGTCCAAGTTTGCAGAATTAGGGCTTGAAGTGATTCAGATTAATTACAAGGAAAACAGGAGCTGCCAGCATAGGGGGAAAAAGGATGCCATGGCATTCAAAATGGCAATATTCACAAAAATATGCTGATCATCATCTGAGGCACTGAGCAAGCCAAAGATCTCTGGGGCAGAAAGTATTTAAAAGCCCCCAAAACCCCTCCTTAGTCTTTGTGGAACAAAAAGGGAACCAATATGCGGAAAGACAGACACAGTGCACATGGTCTGAGTTTCAAAGGATTTTAAGAAGATAAACTTTTGTTTATCATCATTGCCATAAAGGAGTCCAAGGCTCCAGGATGAAAGTCAAACCGTTCTCCAAGCTGACTACCCTACGTATCTGTGCACATTTCATGCACCAGTTCAGTATTTCCACTCTGACGACACCCACGTTACAAGATAGATGTTACAAGCCACTTCATATATAAGGTGGCTTAAACCATTACATTCCCTACTCTCACCACGTGTAATCTAAAATTACTGGTAAACTAGAGTGGAGACTGGATTCTGTTTACCTAATTTTCACTATGTCTAAGAACTACCAATACTGATTACGAGAACCAAATTAAAGAGATTTATTTAAAAATCTGAAAGCAATTCACCTATATATGTCCATTCTTCGTTTTTAACAGAGGGAATATTGAGTAGCTAAATTAAATGCTAGTAGTTCAATGTGGAGAGACACAGTACACATCCCTATTCTTAACTGTTTCTTTCCCTGCCATTACTTCTTTTTCATTCCTTTCCACTTCCTTGAGGCAGGCTCGATTTTCTTGCTATTTACCTAAACCCTGAGAGCTCCCGATCTGAGGCAACGAGCAACAGGTTTTTTACAACTAGTTCTAAGGTAACAGCACTCAGAAAGCACTGTTTTGAAACAAAACAATCCACGTGTTTTCAAAAACTGCTTCACTGGACTACAAAGCGCCTGAACCCTTGCATTCCTTGCAGCACAGATCACCTGAAGGTCAGTCTGCTGCTCTACAGCTAGATCTAAGCTTTCAGCAAGGGAATTTCCTCTCCCTCCAGCAATCCAACGCGGAGCACAATTGGCAGTTTTACGCCTTTCTGTAGCAATAATTTTATCCTTACACATTCATATGCATGATTCCCTCCATTTAAAGAAGCCTAAGAATGTGCTCCACTGGGAGTGGTGACATGGAGATGACAACAGTGAGGAGAAGTAGCTGGCTGATTCAAGGCCAGGTACCAGTAAAAGCCATTCTCACTAGAATGTTTAGTCTTCTGAAGACATGTAGAAATCATACCTGCTCATTCTTGTAAAGTATATAAAAAATTCTCTTTGCTCTCTCCCTACCATGCTCATAAGAACAGCAATTTTAAAGAAAAAGCAATATAGATATGGATGCAATGGGTGAAATCCAGATTGGCCTTTTCACACCAGTAGAATCCACAGAAGTAAATGAGAAGCAGGATTTCACCCCATATTTTTTGATACTGTCCTCATCAGTAACATGATTGTGGCTTTATAATGTAAAATAAGATTCCAATAAAATATTAAGAATGCAGTCATCAAAATACAAAAAAGTTACATTATGATTCATTAAAATTATGTTAAGTAAAAACCGTAGCATCTTATACAGCAATTTTTTTACTCATGTTGAAGATTTCCACAATATACTGCATTCACACGTGGCACACATACGTACACACATTCCCACACAGTATACTGTGTGCGTTCAAATGCATAAGTAAAACTTGCTGGAGTCTTAAAAAATGACCATCTGCTACATGCACCATATTTTGGTATCTCTGTATAGATGCTCTAGGTATGTACCATTGTTTCAATATTCAATTCTTTATCCATTAACCTGGCCAGACCATCTGGACACCTTAATGAATCTATTAATGAATATCAATCCTCTAATCAGCACATGAAATCTCATAGGTACTCACCCTGCAAACTGGGCACTGCCAGTGACTACTGCTGTCTCTAAGCCTGAACTCATCAGACAAACACTTGGAATGATACACACGAAAACACAGGTCACATATCAACACCTCTCCAGGCAAATGGCATTCAAAACAATACCAGTCATGATTTTCTGTTTCCCAGTCCTACAAAAAATACAAAATATTTTGGTATGACATTCTGTCAAAATCTGCAGGAACTAAGAACAAAATTGATATGTCTTGAAATCCAGCAGCAATTAGACATTATAAACATTTTAAGAAGTGTATAATGTTTAAAAAACAGGGGAAAACCTACACACTTCATCCATTTAATACACACTAACTCCAATAAAATATGAATGCCAAGTTTTAGTTTTTTCAAGTGTCTGATTAGTAACAATTTCAAATATGAGCTCTGTCCACAATGAAAAGTGGGTTTGTTTTCTACCTTTGTGTAAAACACTTGTTGATCTCTCTGTATCAGACTACAAACAAAAGTTTGTGCACCTCAACAGACCATACCTACTTCCTTGGACTATTTCCTCTCGCTTTGATTGTTACAGTGTATTTTCAACTGTAATTTTCTGAAGGGCAGTCCCTTCCAGTCTTTACTCTCTTAAAACTGGCAACTTTTCAGTATCAAAGTGTTGAGTTGCAAACAATAAATGAAATCATGAACCTATTGCTGCAAGAAATGTTTCTGCTAAGCAATCCCAATGCAATTCAAAAAATAGAAAATGTTTCTCTTGCAGTGCCCAACAGCACTACGCTTACTCCTGAAACGTTCTACAGAAAACAAAGGATATGGTTCTGCTGATGCACAGATGTCTTTAATACACTCTTCCTTGAAAATTCAGCCCCAACGGCCAAATTCTGACCTTTGAAACATGTGCATAAGCTTTGCTGAAGTAAATGAGAGCAGCATGCATATAATTTGGAGGCAGAATTTTGCTGTAGGAATCTATAGTACTAAAACCAGACAGAATTGCCAGTGGCCACCGTTATATGTTTATGTTTGTTATCTGAAATGCCACACTTCTCCCTACATTTAGAAGACAAAATAGCTGTCATTTCTCAGATAAAACTCCCAATGCCTCTTCTTGTCAAATGTCACTTTTCAATGGGTTCAGATCTCTGAAAAAATTACTCCTATTCTTCCATAAATTATCTTGATAAAAATCTGATCAAGCTATTTTTAATGTCATGTTGTAAAGTGGGGTTAGCAATTCTCACCAACCGCCAGAACTGGCATTTGTCCGAATCTCATTTTCCCATGCCTGGGAACTAGTCATTTAAGTCCTTGTGCGAGAGGTCTCCTCCAGTGGAGCAGCGTAAGAAGTGCTACACAGAAGCGGCACTTCCAGTCCCTCATGCTGAAGAGCAGCCATGTTGTGTACCTAATTCATCTGACCAGAGCCCTCTTGAACGTAAGAGATTTAGGGACAGTCTCAACCCAGAGTGCCTACACTAAAGTTTATATACCGTGAATGCTGGACTGCAGAGGCAACAAGCTTAGGGGAAAAAAACCCCAACCAACCACTAACCAAAGATTTTTGAACTCAGAACTTTGCCCTCCTTTGGTGTTCAGATTAACAGCGTAGCTTGACTCTTCTATCATTTCTCCTCCTTTAATTTTACTTGCCAATTCTGTGTATCTCAGAATGATATAATACTTCTACCAAATTTGGCTGTAAAGAACACAGTCTCATTGCACCAAATCTTTCCCCTTCCAGAGTCCAGCAGCAGTGCACTTTGGGAGCCCCTACTTTATGATATTTTCGGAACAACTAAAGATACTGCATTGTTGATGTACTTGATTTGCTTTGTAGACTAAGAAAAATCAGGATATCTTATTGATTTATATTTCTTTCATATCAAGTGTAATACTTATCTTCTTTATGAAACTAAATAAAATAATCAGATGGCAGTAAAGGGCCAATTATGCAAGAAAAAGAGTCAGTTTTGATCGAAGACCTCTCCAGATAAAAATCAAACTGAGAAGATCCCAACAGGTCCTGGCTACTGAGGAATTTCACCAGAGAATCAGGATTCCAGGATTCTTAATTTTTATTCATACTAGTTACTTATCGGTATATCCCAGATATTCCATTGTTAGGAAATATGCTGGCAAAGACATGTAGAATTTCATAAACATACGGAAATATACTTGCTGGCAAGAAAAATCATACACTCAAGCCAGAAACCATAACGTTATATAAAACACCAGAAGAAGCTTCATTCAGTACTCACACTGTAAAGTTTTGAAAACACCATTATTTCTAAATATAATCACCCAGGTTTTTCACAGAAAAGATTTTTAGTTTAATGCAGTATATTTAGTGCGTAAGTATATATAAACATTCGTTTATGCAATATATTTGAAAAGTTAATAAAGAAAATAAAAAAAGTATTGTGAACAACTACACTATTGAGTTCAATAGCAAGGTCAGAGGCATTAATTTTGCTCCAACAGCAATGAAATGTTATTGCTTCTCTTGGTTTGCATAAGGTTGAATGGGAGGAGAATGTGCTCCCAACACTTTTTTTTTTTTTTTAACGCAGGAGATCAGATTCATTTAAATTACTCCAAGTCTGACTGTCAGTGCTCGGGGTAGGACAGGTCAAAATTCTCCGCCAGCTGCAAACACGCTAAAGTCTGCATTTACAGAACGCACCACCAGGTGTCACCAGCCACTCCGGGAAGGACTGATGAAAGGGCAACCATCCTGACAACAACCGTAACGTGGGAGTAACCACTTCCAGCCCCCAGGAGAGAGAAAAAATCATCAAACTACATACATACATAATGCAGACTAAACTCAGAATTGGAAGTGATATGGATGATGGTGGTGGTTAATATAGTAAACTAAGCTATCCTAATGGAAGACAGAAACGTAATAGAAAATATGACAGAATTCAAAACCACATAGTGCAAAAATTGTTCACCTTGTTTTTTGCTGCTGTCTGGGAAAAAGGCTGCATACCGTAGGCCTTTCAAAATAAAAACAAAACAAACTTTGTATCTATACTGTAAGCCATCCGATTATCAGGATATACACAAGGCTAGAAAGAATTCATGCACAGTGACCAGGAAATCAATCTGTTATTTCTAATACCTGGTTGCATACATTTATTTCCTCCGGCATTTCTGGAATGCTACCTAATGCTTTCACCACGTTCTGTTTCCTTAAAATATCCCATGTATTTATATCATTAACAGAACCCAACACCCATCTTCTTCCCCATATATACACCCACCACCAGGCCAACTTAAAAATCATCAAGAATATTAATGATTGTCATTTAATGCACTCTCTTTGACAAAGACAGAAACCTTCTTTGAGTATCTAAAAAAGATCCCCGTAAGGTTATTTACTGCATAGGGAGTGGCCCCACCAAAATCAAAGCAACACATTCTTTGCTGCATATTATCAAAGATTAAGCTATCACTTTATCAATAAAACTCACAGTCCTTATTTGTGTATAAAAGGCGATACATTTTCCCGGGGCCACGCGGAATGAAGGCAGGATCTCCGCCACAGGGACTCAGTTTGCCAATATCCTCGTTTCCTGACGCAGGGCAGGGAAAGCCTCTTGGGTCACCGCGCTGGCAGACGAAGGGAATCCTCCGCCAGCAGCGCCCGGCTGCCCAAGTTCAGCAGTTCAGCAGCACCCAGTGACTGGCCACAACCCCCAAGAGGGAGCGGATTTGGCAGCAAAGCTGCACAGCTCGGATGTAACAGGAGGCCTTCCCCCTTCATTCTACGCAGCTGCCCGCTGCATGAGATCTATGCACCAGCAGGGCAGCAAACGTCGTTTGGGGGATTGTATTTAATAGCCAAAGAGCTATATGCTCTGTTAAGCAGAGTGGGATCTTGCAGTGATATGGGCCACTTGTGGTCACTTGTTCTTTATATTCAAATCAGCCAAACATTATATCATAAAGGTCACTTTGCACTGACATAAATAGTTGAGATTTCTCAGCAACATGAATGAAACAATGCAACAATTTCAAAAACACAGCGTAATTTATGACCAGCATGTAAGCTTACTTTTTTGTGATTTGTCTTAAGTAGGTTGTCTTAAAGCAAATACACAAATTTATTCTGGAAGTACAGGAAAATAACATGGGACAGAAAACGTCAGGCTATCCAGAACATTTGACAATTTAAATACAGATAAACCCAACAGAAAGGAATGAATCATCATGTCATAGCCTTTACTGTAGAATAAAATATATAGCTGTTGTCAAGGAAAGAATAATTTTAGTGCATAAAGAAAATGTCCATTATAATGCAAATGTACGTGGAAAAGAAATGCTTACTCATTAGTAATGGAGATTTACTTAGCTGTAATTGAAATAGGGAATCTGTATGTTGGAGAATGTGACATCCTGCTGTACAATTAGCATATCATTAAGTAGGAGATGTGAAGCACATATTGACAATAAAATTAACAATAACTTAGAGGTCAAAATTGTAACTATTAGGTCACTTCCATACCTTAGCAAGCCCATGATTATTGTAAAAAAAGACGTAAAAACAACTAGTAAATTTTTATTTTCCTATAAATTATATGTAGGCATAGCACATGAAAACAATATAACCTCCTTTCTTAGACTTTGCCTAGAAGGACCATTTTGCCTTTTTATAATGCATATTCCATTAACATAGCTCATTTCTTACCTGTTAATCTGTTTTCTCCAGGTCCCTTAATGGTAGCCCAGATACTCGGTATTAAGTCACTCTACTATCAGGTGGAGAGAGGAAAAGGGAGAGGGAAAAAAGGCAAAACTCTATTCATGAAACTCCCTTTTATGGGGATTTGCTGGTTTCACACTGTTGAACTACATTTCCCAAACCATCCAAATTATGGATATCCTTTGGACCCAACCAGTAAGCTAAAAAAAAAAAAAGGGTCACATAGATGGGAAAAACAATTATAAGTCAGTTATCTCTTTGGTGCAATCATGTTTATTTATGAATAGTATACATACAGTTTTGTTGTCCTAAATTCAGTATGACGCAAAAGAAGGAAAGCATTTTCCATGGAGCTCACGGTTCCCAGCATTTCCTGTGTGGCTGTTGTTGGTAGTCCATGGCACTCTCTGGACTTTTTTTTTCCCCAGGTGTTCTGTTTCAAGTTATTCTCCAGAGTTTTTTTGCTGCTTACCTATGCGCTGCTGTGGTGTGTTTCTATATCTCTCATCCACACTCATGCACACACAGCTTCTTCCAGATCACTGGATTTTCATACAGACCCACCTGTGCGCAAACTCATGGTCAGACCTGTGTAGTGTCTACGCTTTAAGAGCCCCTAGAGCTCCAGCTGTCTAGCGGATAAAGAACTTAAAACAGTTTTTCACATTTAGTCTGAAGGAAGAGCATTAGCAGATACACAGCAGATTTCACCCATTTTGTATCGTAACAACACTTTTGGTCTGTCACAGTGGTGGAATCTAGAATGGCAACAAGGTCCATGCCAGCAGAAAGAAGTTGTTTACAAAATGTAAACTATTTAAAAACAGTAGTATTTGCATGCTGCATTTATTTCAAGATGTTTTCAAACCACCAACCCAAAACTTCAGTGTAATCTTTTCCTGACTATTTAATAACCCTGTGGAAAACTGAAAAGGATCTCAGTGAGTAAGTTTCTACTATTTCTCAGATTCCCATTTCTTTGACATCTAGTAAGATAGGCCATGCCCAATTTGAAGATATCGTTTCTGAAGCAAATGTTCTGGATTCTGGTATTTTAGGATTCAGGAACACCTCTTTCTCTTCTCCCCACCTCCATCAGCTTTAAGATCAGAGTTCTTTCCATTTTCCAACCCTCATCTGAGAGAAGCTTTTAAAATCTTAGATTCTGCTGTTTAGGTTTCTTTGTTGGCTTTCAGTAACTCTTCACTGGAACCCAACAAAGTTGGCTACCCGTCCGTATCAAGTAGACAGATACATTGAAAGAAATGCTTCCCACAAGAATTACACATTACTTTTTTCACATTTTTCATTTTGCTTTAGGTTTTGCAACCTGCATCCATCATCATCTGCTGTTGGGAAGTAATTCCTATCTTCTTTACTTAATCTTTCATATTTCAAGCTTTCTGCTGTAAATGAAAAGCCTTTATTATAATAACAAGTAGTGGTACTGCATTCTAGCATGGGTGTATCTACCATACCGTTACTCTTATCTGGTATTCGAGTCCTCTTCTTAAGAGGTCTCAGAGTATGCCACAGGAACCTATGTCCCCATTCACACTAACCAAAGCAGCACCTATTTCTTTCTAAACACATTCTCTATTCTTAATCCATCAGTTCCCTTCTGTCTTTTTCAGGCTTTCTCGATTAGACGCGAGCTTTAGTATAGGTAATTGTTAAAACTTTGCAGTGCATTTTGCAGTCTTTATGACTCACAAATATAACAAACTGCTGTGGGGACACACTACCTATGTAGTACTTTTTTTTCCAGTACAAAACCTGAAGGAAATGCTTCTTACTTACACATTTGTTGTAAACAGCTACTGCACACTCAAATTATTTGTCCAGGATTTCACCAATACTTCTCTCAAAGTGTAAGTATCAGAATCTGTGCCCTATACAAAAGGCAGTCTGAAACAGGCTCAAACAACAGCAGTTGTAAGAGCCCTTACGAACAGTGGAAATGCTAAACCATGCTCAGCTTTGAAATGTCTCCCTTTGCCCACCTATCCACTGCTTTTGCAATACTGTTGAACTTCCAAGTAACTGCTCTGTAATAAGTTTTAAAAAACGTGGCTGTTTATCTGTAGAGCTGGACAGATTGGTGCCTTACTCTTTTTTTTTTCAGAGGAAGACTAGCATGTGCACCTTGTATGTGCACACTGGCCTCTTTTTTAAACAGGCCGTACCTCGTTGGGTACAGTAGCCAGTAAGAAATCTTCAGCCTATCATGGCTCTCTGGCAGATGTATTGGTTTTCACTCAGACACCAGCATGCATCAAATACTACCTGGGTCGAACAGACATAATGTGTCATGGAATACCATTCCCAGCATTTTTTCAAATGCCATGGGGACACTGTGTATGTTTTTCGCCAGAGGTCCTAGCCTGCCGTGAGGGCAGTCCTCCTCCTGCCCTTTGGGTCAGCCTTCTCTTCATGCCACAACATCCCTGGCTCCATCTATTCCTTAACGAGCATGAACCCTCCTGTAAACTTGCTTTCAGTAGCCCATTGAATCTGCTTTCATCTTTTCATCAGAACGACAGGTTAGGCTCCGAACTGAGGAAGGCATGATTAATTCCTCGATGGCTCAGAGGACTTACTCCATCCTTGCAGCAGGTAAATGGTGAGCTAGCTGTTTAATAAAGTATCTCCCTTTGCTATCATTGCTGTACAGGATCCATACTTGATCAGGATGATTGCTTTACAATGATAAAGTTTCTCAGATCATCTCATGTTTTACATTTAATGTTAGAATAATACATCAGAGGAAATTCAGCATCAAAAGAAGCTTATTTTCTCCCCGGTAGTTTCCTTGTATATATGTACTTCACTAGATACATTGCCTCCTGTTTTGCATCTATTTTTTTCCTACTGCTTTTGCTCATCAAAAGTGCTCAGAAAATAAACAAGCATCCATCTGTCCTTCAAAGTCAAAAAGACTTCAGCAGTTAGAATCCCTATATGAAAATAGTTTCACTTTATCTTCTGCTTCCTTTGCTAGAAAACTACCACAGCAGGTAGCTACAATGATGTCAGGTAGCTACAATGATGTGTGCTTTTACAGACAGGATAATCTGTCCGTTGCAAATCAGTTGCCTTTATAGATCCTTTCCTTTGATGACCTGAGTTCATCTTTAAAATGGATTTCCGTAAACTGACTCTGTAGGACACTTTGTAGGTTTTCATTACTCACATTTTATCACAAAGAAATCCAAAGCAATTATGAGTTCATATATCCTCACAACTACCTAGGCATCTTGCTTAATTTCAAGTATTTTATTTATTTATTTATTTATTTAGGCCAATATTTTAATAATATTGGCATTTAACTGTTTTTTAACATTATTTTTAATTTCTCTCGTGTTAGAAATCAGTTTTATTCTAAAAAGAACCAACACAAAACCATCAGTCACGAGACAGACCAAAATCTCCTCCTCTGTAGTGCAGATTAAACAGACATATTTATAGGCTTGTGATAATCCATTTCCATTTTCTTCACTGATAACTGCTTCCTTTTCTGATGCACTGATGGAAGAAGACTCAGGTTCTGCAGTGAATTCCACAGCCTCTCAGAACACTTTTGGCTTTCTTTCACTGAGTTTAATTTGCAAGCCTAAATTTGTCTAATTAAATGTATTGCCAGTTTGTCTTAGATGTCTTCTGTTTCTGGCAGAAAACACCAAAGTCTTCTCTGGATTCCTGACAAGACAGGTAGATTTTTATTCCCTCTCCTACCTTGTAGTGATATTCTGGACAATTCAGGGTGATAGGCTCCAAAGTATAGAGCCAGTCTCTAGATCCCAGGGCTAAGAAGAAATGAAGTTTTTTCAAGAAGTATAGCAGCATGCCAGCAGCCAAAATGACTGCTAAAACCCCTGTCGTGCTTATCTTCTCAGCCTATGAGCTGTGTTCCCGAAGTAATGAATAAATCTTAGTTTCCCTCCCAAGAAGATCATGTTTGGGTAGCGGTAGTTTACATTATTTGAGGTGAGACAACATAAGCATTCTCCTCCAGGATATTAGAAATAGAAAATAGTTTAAAGGTTTTTTTTTTTCCTTTCTTCATGTTCCAAGTGAGTTCAAGGTTAATAGAAACTTTCAACTTATCTCTTCAGAAACTGGATTCACTTCTGCTGTTAATGTCACCATTTTTTACATAGGCTGAGTCAAGAGGAGGTTTGTAGGCTATTTTCATTAGGGAGATAAATCAGTGATGGAGTGAAGTATTTATTAGGTGCAATGCCTTTTATTTCCACATAATGTATGTGAAGGTTTTGTTCCCCTAGAAAGAGGATGAATCCAGACCAGAAAGAAACCATCTCTTTCCTTGTAGTTCCAAGTCTCCTTCCAATAACTGTGCACAAAAGGGGTCTCCTTCCCCTTTCTTAAAATATGTATATATTGCTTTTCTGGCCTTATCTTCTCCATGGAATTTTGTAGTGTTTTTCTAGGTTGATCTGAACCAACAGCAGAACCTCCTAAACACTTCGCTTACATTTCCAACTTCTTGTCCATGTCCCCTGGGCTGTAGGTGTGGCTGGTATTGTTTCAGCTGTCCGTGATGTAAAGGCATGAGGCCTGCATTTATTGTGAATGAAGCATGAATATTAATAAGCCCATCAGCTTCAATGAAGTTTCATTCAGTGACCAGCATGACATAATAATAAAAGATTCAAAACAGTTGCCAGAGATGCAGAGCATTTTGAACCCACAAAGTTAATAAAAACAACATTACTAGGTCAGGGTTGGCACAAAAGAGGTGGAAAAAACCAAGATGCATATTTTCAGGACAAACTCAGGATGGACTGATGTATGTCATTTAGTCCATTAGCATAATTTAAGTCCCATGATAGAAGCATATAGATACAAGATACAGACTAGTTTACCTAATTTACTTCAAACCTGTAAGTAAATTATCATTCTTCAAAACACCCTTTCAATCAGAAAAACATTCTGTGAGATCTGTGAACATCATCAGTATCTCAACTCCAGAACAGTGACTGAAAGCCTTAAAGAAGAATACAGCATTACAGTGACTCAATTTTTAAAAGTCAAGTTGGCAAAGCTGGGAGAGGCAAGTGAAGATGCTGATGATCTTGTTTTACCAGTTTAAAAGAAGCATCATCTCTTAGGTATGCAATAAGATGGACTCTACTTGTGTCATCTTCAGTAATATGAAGATCTTTCCAAACAGTGTGAGCTCCTTTTTTAGGGGATGAAAAATAAGGATGCGCAGAGAAGAAGGAAGAAATACTCCTGAGCAGATGGAAAGAGAAAAACAAGACTGGAAGAGGAATGCAGAGAATTGTTCATGATTCTTAACCCGTCTGGAGACAGAAAGAGCCATTGGAATGGCAGTGGGGCCATTCTCATCAGCTGCGTGCTAATAGCCTTAATACAAAGACAAAGGAGGGTCTTGGCTTTAATACAGAAAAAATTTCTCATCTGTGAGGTGGGAGTTCAGAATTCTAATTTGCTTCTCAAGGACAAAATAGCCTATGCTTTGATCTGGCAATTTGAAAATACTTGCTTTTCTGAACTTTCACAAATCCACAGCAGGATACTACACCAGAGGACACTAATTTTTGGTTCATTAATAAGCAGAATTTTAGACTAGTACACTTTGTGATAATAATTTGCAGGAAAAATCATTTGCTCTTAGCACATAGTAGATTTATATGGTGGAAGTCTCTTGGCAAAATAAGCTCTGAAAGATGGGACCTTAAAGGATGGAAAGACAGAAAGCAAAGAAAGATTCAAAGAGTTCCAGAAGCTCCTTTCCCTTGAGTGCTCTTGTGTGACCAGACTGTTAAGCTGCCTGACCCTCAAAGACTCCTCATTCTTTCCCTGAGGTGTGGGATAAGAGATGGAAGCCAGTTTGAACTTTTTTCTCCCACAGGATCATTCATTAACTTTTCGCATCAGTCAATCACCAAATGTAAATAACACTGGTATTTTCACAATAATTAGGAATCTGTCTGGAATGTTCCAGCCTGAAAAATCCTCAATTTGTTACAATATGCAAGAACTATCATGGTTTGGGCTACGTTTGGCTTTGGATCAGTGAATTCACACTGGACTTCAGATTAAAGGCAATACGGATGGACAAGACAAATGGAGAATATTTTAAACACTGAAGGAAATTTTTCTTCATTTGGTGCGACATGCTCTTCCTCTCCGTGCTCTGTAGTTGTAAGAGCTTAAGAGCTTTCATGATGAAGGTACTGGCTGTCTCTATTGCTGTTTCATATTATCCTTCTGCTCCTAACTGAAATGAATGGGATGCACATTAAAACCATTACTCAATCTAGGCAGGTAGAAGTACCTAGCTTGCTAGCAATAACTGGTAGCTACGTAGGTTGTTATTGTTTTGTTTTTAATTTAAAGTGTATTTTATGTATAGAAAAGATTCAAACCCTCACAGTGACCATTCCTAAGCTTTTTACAATTATCTTTATATTTACTAAGACTCAAGATGACATAGCCAGTTCCAAAAACAGCTTCTGGCTACCAATACTGACCTAGCATGGAAAAACCAATGTAATTACAAAAGCAATTAAGCATGGCAAGAAAGAAACCCAGCCTTTACTCAATCAAAAGCAGTTTAGATTAACACAAACATAATAGCCAAAATACTCCTTTCTCATAGACTGATCCTAGCAAAATTGAAGCTGCAATACAGCAAATCACAATAATCACTGGGTGTGTGCCTAAGGTCACTAGGGTTAACAAAATCACCTTCAAAACTCACAGTGCGGGCAGTGGGTTACAACAAAGGTTAAAATGATGGAAAAGCAGACAGAGCGAAGAGATGGATTATTTAGGCAGACTTCAGCAAGCACCAGAACTTTCTAGATATAAAATATCAGAAATTCCCCAGTATGAGTTAGCAAGTTATGAATACATGAGTGTGCTGGGAAAAAGCACGTTCTATTTCTAATGTTTTCTGAAAACAGGAAAGCAAGCAAACTGCCCCTCCAAATAACATGCTCACCACTAAACTAAAAAGTATTTAGAGGGAAGAATTGCAGAGGCAATAATTTAGATATGGAGAGATACAGACGCACAGAGAAATGACTGCAACTAAATCCCAAAGTCAGACTTAACTAGCCAGAAAAGTTGCTGGCTTTTTTGCCACTCTTTAAAGAGTGATTTCTTGAAAATATAATCACCTTATATGTATTTTGTCAGTGAAGAAATACCTCGAAGTGCCTTAACTAAGTGTAAAGCCTCACTCTTCACACCTCATTAGAGAATTTGGCCACTATGAACCAACTTCAAACCACTGCAGTGCTACGAGATGTTGCATTCAGATGCAAACAATGAACCCGTGTTACCAACAATCTCCGTTTTAGAAGAGCACAATATTGTTTGGCTTTATGAACACATGTAAATTTAAATTATACATTCATAATGCCTCTCTCTGGGTCAGTGCAGTTTTATGACTTTAATCATGAGGAGAAGAATTAGCACATTAAATGCTCAAAATAGCTCCATGCACACTGTCTGTAGAAAAATCACAAAATATGTAAATGTGTAAGACAAAGTAACTCTAAGAACTGTATCTAACCCCCCATAAACCGGCATGACATTGGTGCTTTAATTTGATTTCTTTCATTGGGATTAGACTGACCACTATTTCACACAGAAAAAAGTACATAAAAATCATGGCATAACTGAAAATAGAAATGAACAGGTAAGGAGATTCATGATTCTTTTCTTCAATAACTATATTTCTATTTTCTCCACTGCATTGAAAACATTGTTAACAACACTGATTTGCAAATTGTTTTCTAAACCCGAAGAGCAAGAAGATAATTTCTTTTATGTTAATAAATAACACTTCCAAATTTCACAAGTTCTGTGAGAAACAGAAATAAAGATTTCAGTAAGAAAAAATAAACTCCCATTACCGATTTCAGGACTGTCATTTCCCTTGTAAGGCAAGAACCTGCAGAGATTTGGTTGAACTTCATAATAATGGCATTGACAAACAGTAGAAATGCAAAATTCCGAACTAAAATCCTGGATAACAATGGAAAATAATTTATTCTCTCATTTATTTTGTGTCAAATGCATTAATCATCTGCAAGATGAGAAAGCCTGTAAGATGAGAACACATTTTGAAAATCTGCAAAACATCTGTATAGATGGCAAATGAGCAAACAAAATGAGTACCTGCAGAAGTCCAGGAAGTATAGTATTTGCAGCAAAGTTCTTCTACAGATACCAACCCTTAAATATCAGCTGGAATATAGTACATTTGGCAACTGACTCCATATGTTAAATTTAGTAACTTGTATAAAAATATTTCTCCCACATATATCTGAGAGAAAAAGAGAACAATTTTATACTCTTTTAAATCTGGTCATTCTTTTTTCCAGTTTTTCAGAATCGTTGTTTTCACATGAGTTGCCCCTTTTGGAATGGCCTCCTGATGGCCTCAAACTGTTTTGTCTTTGCACCTCAGCTTCTTCTTTTGTATGAAATCTCTATAATATATGAAATTTTCCTTAATTTTTTTAATCACAGCTTCAACATACTGATAGAACAATGATAGCAAAGTAACATAATTTTTTTAACACAATCCTCTGAAGGCTAAGAGTAACCCTATCAGAGACTGTGTCCTTACTGCATAGATCTATCATGTCAAACTATGGTATAGGGCAAATGTTTGGAAACGTAAGAAAACACCACAGATTATGTAATGAATCTTTTCCAAATAGAGGTGTGTTTTCATAATCTGTATGGTTTTAATTAATGTTACCATTTAGCAATCAATCCACAAGTCATCATTAAAATCAGTATTTTCAGGCCTTGTGGCAGCCTCTAGCCAGGCACCTATGTAAGTAACATACAGGTGCTCAGCAGTTCTGCAGGTCAGGACAGTCACTTATTTACTTGAATGTGGATTTGAAATGCTAAAATTTAGATCCAAAACTTTGATTTGATTTTTCAACCAAATGCTCAAATAAAAAATGAAGGAGCGATGGCAGGAATGTGTCCCCTTTGCTAACTCCTTGAAACAGCTGGTCCTTATTGACTTCCACTAGTGCCAGAAAACAAGCTAAAATCCAAGGGCATTCTTGTTCTGATGCCAATAGGTGGCAGATCAGTTCTCGAGTCTTCCTCTTTCACATTATGAGCTTTCCAAGTCAAACTGAGTTTGACAATTGGGTCAAGGGTCTGGCTGTAAGTGCTGAAGTCTGATAAATCTGAAATCCCTGTCCCAACATTAATAGCTCTAATTCATAGACTCCTATCTCCTACAAGTGGATCTCTGAAAAGATTTCTGTGTGTTGGTCCTCACTGAAATACAACTTGAGCTCATGGTTTAACAGCCATTAGTACCAGATCTGGGCATTACTGAATTACAAAGAACTACAAACTGCATCTTGATCAAGTGCAGACAAAGCATCTGTAAAACTACCCAGCGTGTCCAATGTAGAGAACATACCAAACTTCATGGGTTTGCACCCATTGTTGGAGAATGGAAACTACTTTATTTGATGTCCAGTGATGACAATGACACTTTGTTATTCATTAATTTTTTTTGAATAAAAGAACAAAGAGAATGACTTTACACCAAGTCGATGTGTTTTGCTTCATGTCTGCAGCATTTTGATTCAGTATTAGGATCAAGAAGTTGGAGGTTGGGTACTGTTGAAACATGATGGCCTGGATCAGAAGCTGATTCCTGTTTTTGCATAAAACTGTTAAGTGCGCACTGGTGTTCTGAACAACTAATGGCCATCAGACATATGGACACAGCACAACGCATCAGTCACGCTGAAAATACAGTCAATACTTCTAACCAAGGGGCTATTCATCATGTGACTTAAGCAACATCTTCAGTCAAGTCAGAGAGAACTCTTCATTCTGAGATAAATTAATTACGTAATTCTTATGACTCACTGGGAATTTACATGCTGGTTATCTTACAGTTTTTGTTAGACAGATGTTGCTAATAAGTAGGAGGAACATTTTTTGAATCACTATTTAAGAAATGGCTATTGTGAGGCATTTTGATTCTTTTTTTCTTTTTTTTTTCCTTTTAGCAATAGAGGAAACATACTGAATACTTGAGATGATAACTACAAATCTCAGACTTTATGTAATATTGAGTCTACACAGTTTACATCATCTCTAAACTGATAAAATTGACATAAGAAATACATAAAAGAGCTAAGCTGGAGTTTTGAAATGTTTACTCACAAGGAGAATAGTAAAAACAAAGCTATATACACTTTAAAGGCTCCCTTGAGGGTTTCTAATGAAATTAGAATGAGAATCTTAATAGTAACATAATATACATTAAGTATATATTTCAATAAATTAGTGTAACTGGGATAATTTTAACCATAATGTTTTCTGTTATGGATACTGCCTGTTTCCACTTTCTATCTCCACTTTAAACCAAAAAATAATCTGTTGTTTCACTATCAATATCTTATTGATGGCTGCAATAATGCAATGAGTATTTTGGTGGTTTTTAGAATTTGTTTTCCTGTAGAGTTTTTCTGGTTTTCCTCAAAATTTAAATTATTACCTATGTCCAAGATAGTGCTGTCAATTTTACCAGTATTTAATGCAATTTATATTCCAAAGCAACAGTTCCTGGTTCAAGTATTTGAAAGCTTTGCCAAACTCTCTTTTTTTTAAGTAAGAAAACGTGGTCTTATAAATACAGAGACCGGGCTTCTGGACAAGGCAAAGCAATTGTGCAAGCTTTTTTTTTTTCTTGGTCTATAGGACTATTCTCAGTTAACTTTGTGAGTGCTTTCCATCACAGCTATGGAGGGATAGAAAACATGCTTTTCTTTCCTTCACAAAACTTTCAGCCCATTTAACTTGATTTAAATATTTATCTTACACATCCAGTGGAACAATGTCTGGGTGCCTGTTACTGATGTGCTACGAAAATCCTTCCCAACTGGGTGCTTTGGTGTTCACAAATATCTTTAAAACACATCTTTTCATGTGTGTTTGTATATAAATGTACAACTTCTTGTTGCACTTTTGAAAGGGAGGAGTTCTTCCTTCCTTAGATTCAGATTAAAGCAAGATTAATAAAAAATTCTTGTATTCTTTTTTTTTTAAAAAGATACCATCTTCAGGATTTGAGGATGTTTGAGGATTTCAAGTAATACCAATAGCATTTACTGTCTTCCTGTACAGCTGTAGAAGAGAATACTACATAAAAGTGAAGGATGACTGAGCAAAGGACTTTGCCAGTGCTTCATAGCAGAAAACTCAGAATTAGAGAAGAAAGAGCTTCTATGGAATAGAAAAGGTTAAAAAAGTTCAAGAGTGCATTACTTCCCTGTTCACAATAACCAACACAGCATCTATAAATAACTTTCAATAGAAATTAAAACAAGTTTCATGCCAAGACACCAGAAATCATGATTTATTTTCTCAAAGATTTTATACTCACAATCTCATCTCCTGGCAACCAATATCCTTCTTGTTCAATACCAGCTTTTGACCCTTTACACCCCACCGTCAGGGTTTCAACAATAAGACCATCCTTGACTGCTAAACTCAGCTGACGTGTGGTTTCTTTTGGATGCATACCATGGACTCGAGACATATACCTGCACACAAAGCACAAAAGTCCTTAAGTATTAGTGTTAAGCTATAAAAAGCATCAGCAAAAAAATACTCTTTTTCAAATGATTTAAAATAATACACAGTCTAAGTTTTAGGTTGGTTTTAAACCCTCAAAATTTATACAATTTTATACAATATAGAGCACACATTGCTTGGGCTTGTCTCTGCTATATTTCCACATCCATTTGTGCCCCTAAGGAGACTTCTTTAAATTAACTGAAACTTGTGTTTGTGTAATACTTCCTATAGCATACATACTATAGAATGAGTCTGGAGATGTACCAATGAATCTATGCGATGCTTGTTAAGTACAACACATTTACAAAAAATGTGAAGTTTATGCATCACATATGAAAACGCAACAGCTGGAGTTACAGTACTAAGTGGTTCTTCTCCTTTTCTTGAGATGATCACAGTGATCACACTATGATGAACTGCACTGGTGAGAACAAAACATATATAGCCTGAACTGTGTATATGCATGAGATTCAGTTGTGTAATGTTGACCTTTACCCAGTATAATTGAATTCTAGACCAACACCAAATATTAACTTGGAGTAAACAACATAAAATGATCTTCCCTCAAATAAAGATGACCTCCCTTTTTAAAGATCATTACACTTCAGAATTTTTTTAAGCAGAATTCCAAGAACATATCTATGAGTCACTGCACATGAGGAAGTGAAGAGAGCTGCAATCGTATGCAATCAGCAGATAAGTGAGCTGACTCGGAACCAAATGTTTTGTGGACATATTTTTCTAGTTATAACTCTCTTATAGTTACAGGGCTAACTGAATTTCTCCTTCTTTTTTGGTTTCTCCAGGTGCTCTGTCTTTACCTGTTTCCTACAAGAAAAAGCTATAATTTGCCTGCTTTAAGAGAAAGCTGTCAGCTTTAGGGATTCTCTATTTCATGATTAATAATGAGTTCCAGCACCCATGTCTTCTGCAATTTCTACAAGTCTTTAAGAGGTCTCAAAATACATAGCATAGGTACTAACTATCATTCTTCCCCTTTTCCTGATAGAACA
>NW_010528611.1:0-15731 GCF_000687285.1 Phaethon lepturus | reverse complement strand
CCTACAGTTACACAGCAGGCTGCTATAGGTCTGAGAACAGCAATCAAGTATTAACCCAGTGCCATAATCTTCAGTGCACCCTGCTGAAGAAACCATGTATTTTGCATTGCATCATCAATAGTTGCAGAAACACAGTTCAACAAAACTCTCGAATGTAAGATACAGGTTTTGTGATTATTTCTCACTCACATCTCTGAAACAGAACAGATATAGAATACAATCCAAAAAGTCTTAAACCAACTCTAATCAGTTAAGAGGTTTAATCTGCCTATTTCTACTGTGGCAGGGTGTGCACTAGTCAAAAGGAGCACAAGGCTCAGAATCTCCTTTCTCAAATCCAATCTGCCTTCTCAACCAGAGTGAAAGTACCACCACCAACTAAACAATCCCCTCATTTTCTCCAGCTGTAAATCAGGAATAATAAATCCCCAGTGGCTTTCTGAAGAATACTTCAGTCAATGTTCAGACTGTGCAGTCTGGAGATCTACAAGGGCTATGTTTTCCACGTTTAAAGTATAATGCTATCAGCTTTCACAGGAAAGCACACACATGTAGAGAGAATGTTTTTACTTTGAAGAGTAGAATTGCTGTTAGAAAAGTACCCCCTCCCCCCTGAACTTTTACTTATATTAAAACCTGTGAAGTGTAGGTGGCTAGATATTAAAAAGACTATAAAACAATACTGGCAGGGTCTGGATGAAATCCTGTCTTGTTTCTTTTCAGCCAGAAGGACAGCAGCTACACTAAGAAGCTATTAAGACACAGGATTTGAACCAGAAAAAATAGTTCAAGTTCTTTAATAATGAAATGTGAAAAACTGTCACAAGATGTGAAAGATGCTGGAAACACAAAGTAAGTTGAACTCCAGCCTAGAGACAGAATGCATGATGTCTGGGGTCCTAACTACCACATCAAACTCATTACTGGATCGGGGAAAAACAGTATTAAATGTCTTTGTGCAAAAGTGACAGTACTAGTCCAGGGAGCGCAAGTCTTTTCCTGGCACTGCATGCACTGAAGCATCTGGCACTAAGAAGTTAAAAAACAAGTAAGAGAGATAAAGCAATCCTTGAATGCTGTTTTCAACAAAAGCTGATTAGCCTTACCTTGGAGACAGGGAGTTGAAGCAATACTGGTTTGTTATGCTCTTGCCCAGTCCTCCACATTGACAGATTGGGAAGTGTAATACAATCCCTATACTACTATTATGTAGCCAGCTACGAGAAGTAAAGCAAATACACTTTCAGATGGGTGAGAATAAGGCATGGAGACAAAGCAAAATCCCCTAAATCAGCAACCAGCCCTAATCAGATAGAGGGTTGAAACAATCATTTCAAAATACAATTTAACTGTGCTAATCCCTACTATATAAAATGAGGGTCTGTCTGATGAAAAGAGGAGGTTTGGCCTGATAATCTGCATGTTAAATTCCAAATCTCACCAAATGAGTCTGCCTGTCTGCAGGACACAGAAGCGACTGAACTGCTGCTCAGTATTACAGTATTAATAGGTCAGTATTTTCTCCATTTATAAGCTGGCAGCACAAACCACCTTGACATTAGCATAGAAGAATCTAGCAAATCTAGCAAAATTACAGTTTTGTAATCAACTTCTAAGAGCCTACTAAAGCATGTTTTCAATTATTGCAACACCACTTGGCAAGGAAAGGATAAGAATCTTTAGCATGCAGGTTATTCATTACCACTCAAACAAACCTCAGCATTATCACACCATCGAATGTGTAGGCAAAGGTGCTGACCCTCAGAAACAAGATACTACCAACAGAATCGGGTAAATGCTAATATATGTGCTAATATATGTGCACGCCTCTCCGACAGCAAAAGAAAAATTTTAGCGGAGAATGATAAGAGGATAATCATTAATAGATTTGTAGATTGTATGTGTGTGTGCATGCTCATCTGTGTTTAGTACACAATATACCAATCAAAAAAATGTGAAAAAACAATTTCAACCTATTTGGCACTGCACTTAAACAGTAGTCTCTTCAAGTTTAGCAGCAATGAAATATCATCACATTCTTCTGTTTATATAGCTTATTCTTGTTACCCATCCTAAAATCTTGACCATGTCTCAGACACCACAGGGACAGCCCAAGGGGCCACCACAGCTGGACGTGAGGACTTGAGCAGTTCTCACAGGCCCCACGGCATACAGGAGCCACAAAGCCATCTGCTGCACACCCCACCTGAGCCACGTTGCAATGACAGGGGAGGAACGATATGGTTCGTGCCCTTTCAGAGTCTCTCTCCTTCATAACAACAAACTGCAGAAGCCCCTGCAACTCATGCCAGTACTAAGTGACAACTGGATCTTGCCACCTCCCTTTGCTAAACAAAACTAGACCACAGGAGTACCCTAATCCACCTCTAAACCACTTGCCTGCCCAATTTCCAGGAGACATAGAAGCACCAAAACCTGTCACCATATGAGCAAGTCACACCTAAACCTTTAAAAAAAATTTTATCAAACTAGCCAGTGTTCAACATGTCTTTCTATTCAAAACCTACATCTAACACATGTGCTTCATAAAATACCTTAAACCTCAAGGAAAAGGTTTGTTTTGATCGAAGAGGTGTGGAGGAAGCAGACCCTGAAGCTGCAATCACCATGGGAGCAAAACAGACACAAAAGTAGCTGGCACTCACAGGGGATCAGATGGTGAACTTTTCGCCTACAGCTGTCACACAGATCACAACTCTTTTGCTTGGTGCTGTGTGAGACACAACACGAAGCCAAACCCTGTCCCAAAATGCTTAGTATGTATGGCCACAAAATAATGCACACTAATAGCTAACTCTGCCCCAAAGAGTCCTCTTGAAGGCAACTGTGGTCAACTGAGATACAGCAAATGGGTGCTGCTGTGTTGTGGCCCAAAAAACAAAGCTGGCCAAGGAAGGAAGGAAGGTTACTTAAGGTGGAAAGATGACACAGATATTTTAAAAAAACCTTCAGTTTTCTGGACTCAGAAGGAATTGGATTTTCAGCCACCTGAACTTATCAAAAGGTAAATACGAAAAAAATGCTACAGCAAGCATCTCAATAAATATAGGAAATAGCTGCCTTTTATAAAATACGACAGTGCGACAAGTGTAGGTAGATGCTAATTTTAGTGGCAAACACTGTAATCTTGGTCTGATCAACTATCTCTGTCTATGCTGGATGCCTCCGCCCTCCACGATACGAAGACAAGTAGCAGACTACTGGCAGCAGCAGACTATCTGCTAAGCAACTCATCCAGGGAAAGACAGAGGTCTTAAGACTTCCTTGTACACATAGTTCATCTCACAACTGAGATGTGATAAAATACAGCAGATCCCATTAAACTCAACTGAAAGACTGCCATTAATTTTAAATGTTACCTACAGGTATATAAAGATGTCCTGGATTCAGGGACAGACCTTAAGGAATAATACATAAAATGGAAGGAAATCGGCCAAAAATCTGTTTGGAGTTTTATATTGTGTTCCTGCCTCTGGTGAGAAATGATGCCTTGTGCTTTAGATTCAGGGTATGACAGCAGTTTTACAGAAAGCTGTTGTGGTTTAACCCCAGCCAGCAACTAAGCACCACGCAGCCGCTCGCTCACTCCCCCCTCCCCCAGTGGGACAGGGAGAGAATTGGAAAAAAACCTGGTGGATTGACATAAAAACAGTTTAATAGGACAGCAAGAGAGAAGGAAACAACAATAACAACAATAATAATACCGACAAAGGAATGTACAAGAACAAGTGATGCCCAGTACAGCGATTGCTCACCACCCGGCGATCGACAGCCCGTCCCAGAGCAGCGATTTCCCCCCTCCCAGCCAACTCCAGTTTATGTACTGGGCATGATGTCATATAGTATGGAATATCCCTTTGGCCAGCCTGGGTCAGCTGTCCCGGCTGTGCCCCCTCCCAGCTTCCTGTGCACCCCCAGCCTTCTCCCTGGCAGGCCAGCACGAGAAGCTGGACTGTCCTTGACTACTTAACAACAACCCAAAACATCAGCACATTATCAACATTTTCTCATCCCAAATCCAAAACACAGCCTCGCGCCAGCTTCTGTAAAGAAAACCAGCTCTACCCTGGCTGAAACCAGGACAAAAGCCCATGCAGTTCTTTTAAGACTTTTTTTAATTTGCAAAGAATAGGTCACTTGGTCATACTGAAAGTAAAAATGGAAGAGATGGTTGTGATTTTTTTTTTTTTAACAAATACAGCTATGTAACATAAGAACTTAACATACCCAGGCTCAAATCTCAGGAATCCACTAGCTATCCTTGCAGAGAGCCAGGTGAAGATTTGTGGTCAGTTGTATCTCATAGAATCATAGAATCTTTGGGTTGGAAGGGACCTTTAAAGGTCATCTAGTCCAACCCCTCTGCAATGAGCAGGGACACCTTCAACTAGACCAAGTGGCTCAGAGCCCCGTCCAGTCTTAAGGTCTCAACTCCGAAGCGTAGGCTGCCTGCTCCCCACCAGAGCATTTGTACCACTGTGGTACATATTAAATTTCACAAAACATGGGCTAAACATTATGAGCATTTTATTTCAAAACAATGTATCTGCAATATATATTCCTTGCTTGCCTGAAACAGAGCTGGTCTGAGCGCTGAAGACAATACAGACACACAGAGAAAGAAGAACTGTCTACTGTGGGGGATGTAGCAGCACACTTTTGTTTTCTAAGATACTTTTTGATACGCTTACAGTTTCTCAAGTTTTGATTATGGATTAAATTCACTAAGATAAAGACAACCAAAGCATAACATTCTTCCTCTGTATTTACACTTCACAGAGAGACATGCATGTATATGAACAGGCTTGATTTCCACTGCACTTCACATACCAACAGCCCACTCCATAGACCACGCAAGCATTGACAGAGCTGTTGCCTGTGCAATGAAACACTGATTATATGACCTAGATTTTGTGCAGTCCAAAATTCCAACTGGAGGACACAGAGAAACGGAATTACAGAGAAATGATGAATTTTCTTTTCCCTCTGACATCAGTATCTGCAACATTCAATTTGAAGACACATACACTATCTAAGTAGGAAGTGTTTTTAGAATGTGTTTCATCGCTCCTTCATAGTCTAGAAATACAGCATTTGTATTAATACGGAATCTAATTTTGTGCACTGTTTTTATAAAACAAGAAGAACACATAAACTTGATAGTGAAACAGTGAGATCCAACAGGTCAATGAAACTAAGATCTGCCTGATGTTTCTCTGCTGCTGCTAAAACAAAGCTAAAGAGTAATCTTGTTTGCGTGTGCTTTAGACACCCCAGGCACCATGCAGTTTCCTATAACCGCCTGCGTCATTTCTGTCAAAAACATGGTAATTTTAACTCAGGTAATTCCTTGTTTCAGTAATTTAAATTCTCAGTCATCTGACTTCACTATACACTTAAGATTGTGTAACCCACCAATATGACCATGAACAGCAAGTAATTAAGGTACCAAGCTATTCATTCCTTATCTACAAAAATCTCCCTTTCAGAACTACTACTGCCTTCTTAAAGATGAACTTATCTAAAAAAGGCCCCTACTCCCATTTTCCAACCTACAAAGTTGTATGTGATACTGCTGGTAATGCACACGTGCGTACACTGAGCACTACTGGCAAGCAGGAGCACTAATCGTTCAGGGGCATTGCACACATATGCACAATTGCTTGTGTGTACGCAGAACCACTGCTCCATGGAGCACTTTTCGGTGGAGGTACTGAAGAGACAAACGAGACTCAGAATATAACGTGGCTTAACACCTTGCACATGAAATACTTAGTCAGCTCATATTGAGCACCTCAATTCAAAACATGCTTTAAAAAAATATACATTCAAGTGCTTTCATGATTCTTTCTTTTAGTGTTTTCTATCTAATTTGATTTCCATTCTTATCTGGGTTAAAAGTAACAAAACCTTTTTTGGGGGGGGTCAGATTAGTTTTAGCTTGGCTGAGTTTCAAAATCATCACACTGCCACACAAATGTTCACGTAATTACGAGCTAGGGAACAGCACAACGGCTGGAAAAGCCATCAGGGCAGGGCTGCTGCTTTTGGTGATGATATTGTTTATATGAATGGGAATATGAGACCACAGCCTAAAATAGATGGTATGAGTAGTACTTCAGAGATCATTCTCTCTCCACAGATTACAGAGAAAGCTTTGATGAGCACTTCAGACCAGATAACAACCTGTTTAATGGCCGTCACACTCATTTTTATCTTTTACTTCTAATAGAAAGCCACATTTATTTACAACAATGAAACCAAACATAAGCTAGAAGTTTCACTTTCAAATATTATAAAGATCTTATGATTCAAGCAAAAATCAATACTGGTGGTGACACAAAAAGTAAATTGGCTTGCTTTTAGTAATTAGAAATAAAGATAGCCTGTTAGGTATTTTTCTGTGTGAACTTACATAACTTCAACACAAACATTAATAGAAGCGTGGAGTACATGAGAACATTCATTAAAATGAAAATGGGGATAGTGATTTTCAAGTCAGTTACACTTCCTCGACTTTCCTTCTCAATATTTATACTGGAGTTCAGTTTGCATGTATTATCCATGGAAAGTATTAAACATTGAATATTACAATTTTTGTAGCAACACACAGTAAAGCCAGTTTAAATGAGTTTGCACTCATTAGCAAACATCAAACAAAGAGTATGGCTGTTGTCGATAACTATGGGTTTGTGCTGAATCATTTTATTTACCAGTCACATTCATGCTCAGCCCAGAGATGACTTCACCTACTGAATCAATGAATAACATTGACCTCTGAGATGTAAAAAGAAAAATGCCTTACTAGTAATACCACATAAGAGCATTCTTAAGAGAAGAATTATTAGATAAGGAAAATTGACCAGGCAAAAATCGGTAGAACATCTGAACAGCTATTTATTTTTTTCAAAATGAACTGTAGAAACTAGATGTGTATGTGTTAATATTTCTGATCAAAGCAAACAAAGAATTTAGCCTCACCTCAAGCTCTAGTCCTCAACGAAATAGCTAAACCCATACAGGTGTAATGGTTGCACAGCCAGCTACAGCACCCTTTCCATTCCATGTAGTCAGCATAAAGCAGGAAAAAAATGTGGCAAGGCTGGAGGAACCTCTGTGAGTCCCACGGTGAAGAGTTTTCTACACTAGGCACTGAATTAGTCTTACAACAGCCAGCAATGAAAGCAGACCCAGCAGTTCAGGTGGCAGTGTTCTTTATCACATGGTGGGACAGTGGCTCAGTACCAAGCTGAAGGAACAACTATCCCCAACAAATCACAAACAACAATGCTTAATATATCTCAACTTCTTTTTATGTATTCCTTTAATCAATTTAATTAATGTAATTAAATAGAATCATTACACGAACTGAAGAAATCCTCTATATCAAGGAAAGAGCCTGATAGAAAAAAGAATAATTATTAATATGCATTATAAACTCAAGACGACGCTTTAACCAAATCTCCAAATTCAGAAATTTTAATTCTATTACCACTCAGAGCAAATGCAGCTAGACTCTTTATAGCCTTTTTCCAAGAAAAGTTGACAAATTTTTCCTGTCATCCCTGTTCCCACTCTCCTTGGTCAAAATGGTCTAAAAGCAACAATTAAAATTGACCATTAATACCAGCAATATTAAAATTACGTAATATCCGAAACAGAAAATCATGATAAACTCAGAAACAAAATTAAGATTAAACATAATATAAACAAATAGATAAAGGCTTTATGACAAATGCAGCTACCTGTGGGTAACACAGGTGAAATTTAATTAACATATGCCATTGCGAACATTCCTTGTGCAATCAATGACAATCCATAACTTCTTCTTAAGGGTCTTATAAAATATGAGTGTTTAGCTCAGTTCCTGACACTCTTCAACATTTTTGTGAACCTGGATGTTAAAAATCTTTATATTACCTCATTGGTCAGTCTCAGTACAAATTTACAAGCAAAACTGTGTATCAGTTACAATGCAAAAGCTGTTGAGATTTCCTGTACTTTCCTGCATATATCCAGTTTTCAGTGTTCTTTTTATTACTTCATAGCATATATCTGAACTTTTGAAAATATCCAAAAATTTCAACCTGAATGCATCATTTAACCTCACTGTGAAGCTATCAGTATAAAAAATAAATGTTTCAACTAAAATATTTTGGTGTCCATCATATTCATATGCGAAGTATTGTTATACTTCTAACCGATTATGTTGGTTATGTTATGCACACATAATGCAGAGTTTTTATAGATGACCAAAATAGTATTTTGGGAGTCAAACTATTAGTTTTAGATTGCTTTTTGTTTTATTAATGTAATGATTTTTAACCAAATCAATCAAAAATTGCTGAAAAAGCACAGA
Source organism: Phaethon lepturus (assembly GCF_000687285.1). Lineage (NCBI taxonomy): Eukaryota > Metazoa > Chordata > Aves > Phaethontiformes > Phaethontidae > Phaethon > Phaethon lepturus. Next base: position 7,351 of record NW_010528611.1, on the reverse strand, counting down.
TTTTTTTTTTCCCCCAGGATGTTCTATGACTAAGTATTTACAAGCTTTAACACTCTAGACTTGGTTCATTCTCTTGGTTTAACACAAAAACAGTGTTATGAAAACAGAAAAAAACATTGGGTTTGGCCTAAAAGAAGCATCTGAAGTTTATCATGGGAAAGAGAGAAGAAAAGTAAAAGTAACAGAAAAGGAGATTGACTTAGTGGTGCGAGACAGAAAGAAATGCCTTGTCCTTGACTATAACAGAAAACACATAGAGGTTTTTAAAACTATGAGTTTTCTACCCTGTCATCACCTGGTGATGTGTTTCTGTGTTTGTTTGCTGTAATGCATGTATCTATAATTAAGTCAACCCCATACAAACGGAATTCACTTCTCAGAGGTGAACTCTCAATAGACACCTGCCACTAGCAGCAGCAATGTGGCCTGCTGAGGACATTTAAAATATACATGAGGATGACGTAAAGATGTGCAAAAGGAGCCAGTAACACTGTTTAAAAGTGAACTCATGCAACCACTGCTTTCTTCTGCATAACAGGAGGATGTTTTACTTCAAACAATTTTCAGATAACCCTACTCTCCAGTAACAAAAAGACGGATATTTCAGGGGAATGGCTTCACAAAGGGTAAGAAACCAACAGAGCAGAAAAATATTTCTAAGCTTTCGTTTCGGTCAAAGAAATGTCAGGTGTCACAATACTTCTGCTCATGTAAAGTTAAACACCAGGATTATTTAGTTATAAATCCAGAGTCATCTGCTCTCCTAATCATTCTTATTACTTACTATTTTTGTTTATGCATGACTATTCAGTTGCAACATGCAAAATACTAGGAAGATTTAAATTTTCATCAAAGGTACTATAAATAGTGACAATTTTTCTCCTAACAAGTTTCCGAGCTTCAAATAAACAATACTGTAAGAACCTTGTTCTTTCAATTTTTTTTCTTGCCACTGCATTGCATATCCTTATTTATAGACTTGTGTGATTATTCCTACCCGTTCAAATTGCTCATTTTCTTATTTATACTCTCTTGTGATTATTCTCTACCTGCTCAAATTGCTCATTCTCATCTTTGCTTTAATCAGTGCTTCTAGAAATTTTTCTCTGTTAAAGCAGACAGCCTAAAAAGAGAACTGCAGAAGAACTAAGGCAACAAAAGCAGATTTATGGATGGGAGAGGCCCTTAACTTTAACTACTGTCAGAGATTGACTGGAGAATCGTAGAGTGATATTTGGAGAAGAAATCCCCCTCCTAGGACTAAATGTCAAACTGAGAGAGTCACATACTCAATCTGCAACTGCTTGCGACTCCACCTTAACTGTGAGACCAGAAAATCTCATCATTTTACAGTTATCTTTCATACTGAGTAATTCCTTTCTGGCATGCTATCCCATCAATGCTGATTAATGTCACTCCACACAAAGCTAACAGGGGACTGACAGAGTCTACTCTATATAGGCTTCGGATCTGCTCATTTCTCTTAGGTAATCTGAATTTGCTGCACTTACTTACATTAAATTAGAATATAATAAAAATCAGTCCACATCAAAAATAGGGGAAAAATGGTTAAGCCCATTTTGGGACCTAGTACTGGACCACCCCATTTGAAAGCCATTAAAAAAAGATGAGAGTCTTTGTACCTATTTAGGGAAAAAAACCCAAAAACAAACCAAACATTTTCTTGTATCACCAATGTTGTAAAACACCTTTCTGACTGATGAAAATTATAGTTTCAGTTTTGCTCTTTTTGAAAATAACAAAAATTCTCCAATTATAGCATAGAGGTTTTTTCCTAGCTAATGGTTTTTCATTCAGCTTCAATCCCCAAACGCTGGGATTCCTCTACCCTGTGGACTATGGTCACTCTTAGCTTCATTCCCAAATTAACTCATTCTCAGGCTCCATTATGGAGAAAGCCAACTTGTTACCAAGTTACTCTCCGTGTTATTTGAAAAGTCATGGCAGTCAGGTGAAGTCCCTGGAGACTGCAAAAAGGGCAACATTGCACCCATTTTAAAAAAACGTAGAGGACTCTAGGAACTACTGACCTGTCAGCCTTACCCCTGTGCCTGGGAAGATCATGGAGCAGATCCTCCTATAAGCTATGCTGGGGCACATGGAGGACAGGGAGGTGATTCGAGACAGCCAGCATGGCTTCACCAAGGACAAGTCCTGCCTGACCAGCCTAGTAGCCTTCTATGATGGAGTGAGTACAGCAGTGGACAAGGGAACAGCTACAGATGTCACCTATCTGGACTTCTGTAAGGCCTTTAATACGGTCCCCCACAACATCCTTCTTCCTAAATTGGAGAGATTTGATGGGTGGACTGTTTGGTGGATGAGGAATTGGTTGGATGGTCGCATCCAGCGGGTAATAGTCAACGGCTCAATGTCCAGATGGAGATCAGCAAAGAGTAGTGTCCCTCAGGGGTTTGTACTGGGACCCTCATCATTAAAACCCTCATCAATGACATACACAGAGGGATCAAGTGCACTCTCAGGAAGTTTACAGATGACACCAAGCGGGGCAGGTGACACACCTGAGGGATGAAATGCCATCCAGAGGGACCTGGACAAGCATAAGAAGTGGGCCCGTGTGAACCTCATGATGTTCAACAAGGTCAAGTGCAGGGTCCTGCACCTGGGTCAGAATGGGCTGGGGGATGAAGGGACTGAGAGCAGCCATGCTGGAAAGGACTTGGGGGTACTGGTGGATGAAGAGTTGGACACGATCTAGCAATGTGCGCTCGCAGTCCAGAACGCTGTCTCCTGGGCTGCATCCAAAGAAGTGTGACCAGCAGGACAAGGAAGGTGATTCTGCCCCTCTGCTTCACTCTGCTGAGACCCCACCTGCAGTCCTGTGTCCAGTTCTGGAGCCCTCAGCACAGGAAAGACATGGACCTGTTGGAGTGGGTCCAGAGGAGGGCCACCAAGATGATCAGAAGGATGGAACACCTCTCCTATGAAGAAAGGCTCTCCTCATTGCAGAGGGTTGGACTAGATGACCTTTCAAGGTCTCTTCCAACCCAAACTATTCTACAGTTCTATGAACTTGCTCTTCCTGGGAAAAAGGCAAATCATGGCCAAGAGGTTAGTTAGCTCCTGACAGAGAACATGGATGCAAACAATGCCAAGATTGTCTCCTTCTGCCAAGGGCACTCCAACACTGTTTCAGCATGCTATGTGTCCTCAGATGCCTTCACATCATGCCTAATGGCAAACTATCATGCCTCTAGCTTCAAGTTTCAAGAATAGCATTGCTGTGGGCTGCATTACCTTTGGCGCTTAAAACTGAAGAACCACACACACATATAAAACAAACAAAGAATATGTCAACGCCAAAGGAATACTCCATGAGCCAAAGGCAATGCACTGTGGTCACAGTGTATCTGCTCCACATGGTGCCAGGGCAATCCCTGTCACAGTACACAAAGACAATATAGACACCGCCTTTATAAGACAGGGAGAGAAACCAATCAACTAAATAAATCATGAAACACATCAAAAGGAGAGAGAAAAAAATATAACGAAGGAAGTATGGAAGAAAAGAATTATGTTTTGGTTTTTCACATTAGTCTTCATGGAATACTTTAGAAACCAGAAAATTATCTGTTTACAGTAACAAAATCTTGAAAGTGGCCAATAATAGTTCTACAACACTGTATTTGCAAATTGGGTATTTTAATAACATTAACTTAATAGATAACAAACTCTGAACTAATCATAAAGATCATGAAATGTTCATAAATTGCTACTGAGGAAACCCAATACCTTCAGAGAAAAAGGGTAAATATTTAATTAATATTTAATTAAATCTTAGGAGTCCAATTATCTGTAAGGGAATTCTAAAGAAAATGCTAAAAGAAACTGGAAGACTGGAGTAGCCAAAGAAAGAGAACTTCAAAAACATGTCTGTACAGAAATACTTACCAATCTGCTATGCAAGTGAATGTCAATAGTTCATCCTACTCATTTAAATATGCATGCCTTTTTTTCCAGTGTGTTTTAAGGCATTTTATTCCATAGAATCAATTTTTAAGGTTACCCCAAATCCAAAACAGATGGAAGATAATGAGGAAAAACCAGAAAGTCAAAGCATAATTACAATTTTTAACACACTTTTAGGGATGAACAATTTGTCAAGCTGTGCTCTTGATAGAGAATTCTCAAGGTATGGGAAGCCATTTCTCCAGTAGTGTTTACAGCGCAGCTAATACCAACAATATTCATCTAAATAATCGACATACTAGGGTCAAATTATCCCAGTATCAAGTCTGGACAGAAAAATAAGTCATATTTCTTGATAAATGTCTCTTAGAAATATTATTTTGTTATTATGTAATTTGGCAGTTTAGAAATGTTAGATATTTCTAGTAGTTAGATTTTAAATTATTATAAATCACTGACTTGAGATATGACAATAAAAGCTGGGTGAGAATATTTATTTTGCACACCTTTACAGAAATGTTACCACTGCCTTCAAATTAGTTTCACCATTAAATAAAAATGCACCGAACACACTGAAGACTATGTACAAAGATAGGAACTTTATATATAGAAATTCTCTTCAAAAGGCAGTTTGCACGTTTAGTACTAATCTCTTTAAATTCACTACACTGTTACTTTTTGTTAGTATTGCTTTTCAGTCCTTCATTTAGTTTTCAAGATATTGAAGAATGCTTATCTCCAACCAATGGAAAGTATCTTTTGAACTATAATGTACCCCCACACATATAATCACTAAAATCGCAGAATCCTGTTCATATAATGATTTGTTGATCTTTTTTTTTCTTGGAGTGTGTCAAGTCTGTGCAGTGTAGTCTCTTCCCTACCAATGCTTTTTTTTGAGTATTTTATATAATACTCCAATTAACAGTGTCATATTCTTGCTATTTTTCCACACACATATTTTTAATTCCTTCAAAAATAGACACCTTTCTTGTGTTTATTAATACTTCTCTGCATGCAATGACTTTTCTGAACAAATTGCCAAAAGTTCAGTAAGCTTACTAATTTCTTAAAGGCTCTAACTCATGTATTCAAATTTTCCAAGTGACTCTTTCCTCAATCTAAGACAGTTTTCAATCACTTTCTAATCACACATTTTTCTATTCTTGCTTTTCCCCCTCATCAATTTAAAAAGCAAAGCATACTTGATTTAGTCTACTTTTAATTAAAGGGACTCTTTCCTTGTAGGTTTTTCCTGATAATATTAGCAGTACCTTCTAGTGCCCTTGGCTTCCCCTACACTATCCTCCTACTCTTTTGTTCTCTACAGAAAATGCGTGGCTAATTCTATAGATTTTTCTTGTGTACTTTCCATTGCCAGTATCCTTCTTTACCCCAGATATTTTTTAACAATTACATATAAAGTGCACAGGTTACATTTGATGTATATTAATGTGTTATATTAATCTGTCTCTTTTACATATTGAGTTGAAACAGTCCATAATCTAGAAACAATTAATCCTCTTTTTATATTACTAACATTTCCTCCCTGGTCATAAAAAGTAAATGCTCCTTGATATGTACAGTGGCTTCTACTCAGCACTAGAAGACTAAGAAAAGCAAGAAGTAAATGAAATAACCAGGAATATGTTAGGAAGACAGAGACAACCATGCTGAGCTGCCTGTTAGGAGAAAAGCCAACAAACAGATTTGCCTAAAAGTAGCAAAACATCTGATGAACAAAGCAGCAATAGAGATTCTGCTCTGAAGGTGTCTGGATTAACAGGTCACAAAATATACAGTACAACTTGTCTCTAGTAACAAATGAACCCTGAAATTATGGCAAAACAAATAAAATAAAAAAAATCATATCATGAATCATCTTTTCAACTTCTAAATTCTCTGAAAGTACGTATTTGTCATCCACTATATGATACGGTAGGATGACTGTCACCTTAAACATGTATTTATAAAAAAAGATTATCTTGCTCTTTTTCTGTATTCTTACTTAGGAATAAGACATGCTTCCATAAATTTCATTATCATTATTGCTTGCAAATACTTGCAATATGCAAAGCCACTCTTTCAGTCAATCCCAAGAGTTATTAACACTTCTAAAACATGCTACTGATCCAAGTATGAGAAGCCTCCCTTTACCTCCAACTATGTATATATGGTCATAATTTTCACTTTTGACCACTGTTTGGTTTTGATCTTTCTTATTTTTCATGCTTTTGCCTATGTGCCCAGACACTGATTTATCTTTTAAGGAATTGCAGTTGTACTTGACCAAATAATCTTCGAGCCTGGAAGAATACATCTGCTGCTCAGTTTTCATGAGAAGAGATATTCTGAAGCCCTGCTAATTTCAGAACTTTATTTTGAATATTATGTAATATGCATATTCATTTCACTAAGTCATCTGTGTTTCTTCATCAATAACTAGTACTGTAAAGCGACTCAAAAGTCTTTATCTTTTCCTTGTCAAAAGTTATCTCCTTAAAAATATCATACAATAGAAACTAGATCACTGTTCATCACTCTTGTCACTGATGTGCATGTGGAGCATTTACAATGTCCAAGCACTTTTCAGATTACTCTTCACTGCTAACACCTTGCACATCTTTCTGAAAGTACTAAGGCTGCTTGTATCTCTGTTTAGTCACCTATTTTTCTTCTGATTAGAGATGAGTCATACAATCTGTATCTAGACTCTGTTTTAAAAAATGAAACTACTCTTCAGTTACCAAGAGCAGTACTTCTTTTTCCAGTATCTAATTACTTGTTTTCTTAACTTTGTTTGTAACGACAGGAGTTGTCTTACCTAACTTTACCCAGCTAAACGTTATTCACACTATCTTAAAATAGGGATCCCTCATAAGAGTGGGATGAATCCCCAGCTGGATGTGCCTGTCTCCCTTTATAAAAACGAGCATAAACAGCTAACAAACTCAGCTAATACATGGCCTGGAGCAAGTAATTTGAAATGTTAACATGGAAAGTGTATAGCATTGGTTTACCCACTTGTCTCCTTGGAGACATGATGCAAACATATATGCTTTAACGCATTCCAAAACTCAAGTGCAACACTGTACTGGGTTTGCACGACAAGGTTTTGGTAGCAGGGGGGCTGCAGGGTGGCTTCTGTGAGAAGCTGCCAGAAGCTTCCCCTGTGTCCGACAGAGCCAGAGCAGCCGGCTACAAGGTGGACCCACTGCTGGCCAAGGCCGAGTCCATCAGCCATGGTGGCAGCGCCTCTGAGGGAACGGAGTTAAGAACAGGAAAAAAAAACCCTGCACAACTCGTGCAGCAGTCAGAAGAGAGGAGTGAGAGTATGTGAGAGAAATAACTCTGCAGATGCCAAGGTCAAGTGAAGAAAGAGGGGGAGGAGGTGCTCCAG
>NW_010528610.1:0-5020 GCF_000687285.1 Phaethon lepturus | reverse complement strand
AGAGGAGAGGAGAGGAGAGGAGAGGAGAGTATTTCAGAACTTACAATTTATAAAGCTGATGCACTTTAGTAATAATTAAAGCTACACAAATAACAATCAGAAATTTAATATGCCACATCATTCTGTACTTATCAGTCAAAGTTTTTGCTAATTAGGTATGATTCTCTGTAACTTAATTTTTTGTGTGCGTTTTATGAAATTATCTGTGTCTTTCATTAAACTTTAAAGTAATAATTATTGTTTTATCTCTATCAATATAACATAAAAGAAGAAATAGTCCATTTTCTCTAATAAGAAGGAAATTAAAAATCAATTTCTAAGCCATCTGATTTTGAAAAGTAATTTTAAAAGCAATGAGAATGTAATTTTGAATTGTATAAAAAATCATTTCATGTTTTAGAGCACACAATAGTCAAGGATCATTTGTTTAGTAAATTCAAATCAGTTTTCCAATACAGCTCATATTTTGTTTGTCTTGACTTTACTATCTCCATCTTCACTGTAGCGCAATATGAAAATATATGAGGATCTGATGCTTCTTACAGCTGCTTGTATTTCTGAGCAGTGATGTTCCCTTCTTCTCTGGTCTAACATCTTATTTGAATCTGTGATGGGTTAGTTGCCCTCCTAGAACCAACCTCAGTTCAAATTCCTGAGCACACTGGTGCTGACTACCAGGCATCCTTCTGTGGGGTCTTTTTCCATGGGGGATGCTCTGCCGTAGCCTTCTTTCTCCTGCACCGCCATAGCCTGAGCCACAAAGTAGAGCAGTGGGGCTCTGACTACGCTGCCAGAGTGCCATACAGCCAAATGTCTCAAGTGCTCTGCAAATATCTGCAAAGTGTTGCTTTGGAAGTGATAATATAACATGAGAAATTAAGATCACAGGTATTTTATACATGGTAGACTAAGGACATGAAAACTAAGTCACTTTCCAAGGGCCATGCATATGCAGAACCAGAAATAACAATAAAATAAATGATGCTTAATAAAGTCTATGAATAGAATTTCATCAAGTAGATTTTACTTCTCCCACTACTCAGTAGTCTTTAATAAATCCTTAACTGGCATAAATTATAGTGACCTTCCTGAAACCATTGAAGCTTTCCCACTTTCCAGAAAGAGAAAACTGGTCTCTCCATTTTCTGATTCATCTTTTCTCTCCTTGCCAAAGGAAACAAACCCAAAATTTTTTCATGCGTGGAATCCCTGAGGACATGGTATTAAGCTTGGCTGGTGCTGAAATTCGGAGTAGGGCAACTGCCTGCTTTACCAGATTTCAGGCAAAAACTGTTGGTTTTAACAAGCATACCTTGGTGGGTGTTTTTACTTCAGTCTGCTGTTGAGACAGGAAAATGCAGGTAGCCCAGCCTCCTTTTCTACACTTCCCTCATGCAGTTGGTAAGCTCCCAGAGATGCCAACAATATTTGAAATGGTTGAGCACCATCTCATCTGAAATGATGTAGCAGTCCCCTCTGGTTGCTCACCTTGGCCATGCGCAGCGTGTGACGTATCTCATGGGTAAGCAGCAACTCAAAGAGCCCTTAGCAGCTGCTGAGCCACTCAGTCAGTTTGGCTCTAGGAATATTGAGCCGGAGTCAGATCAGATGTACAAAGAGCCTGCGAGCCTGAGAGTTGCATGACTATAAACTCGGTATTAGAGGAGACCAGGCAAAACAAAACAGATGACAAAGGCATGATGTGCTTGCTGTTAACAATGCCTCTGTACCATCACAGGCTATCTCTAAGCTATATTTTCCACTGCATTGCTGGCTTGCAAAACTTTTAATGGAACAAGTTTTTCTGGCAGAAGAACACTGATTTTTATCTTTAATGAGCAGCCTCTCTATCATTTAGCTTCAGGAAACAGCTTCCTGGTTGTAAACTGCTTGAGAGTGCTGACAGCCAGTCAACTTCAAAAGCAGCCAGAAGAAGCTTTCTTGCTAACTTTGGGAACGAATTAAAAAATGCTGAAAGGTGCAGATGATGTTGTTATGGAGCAGGAGGACTCTGCTTCCCGACATGGAGAAATGACAAGTTGGGACATCAATGACATCAAACTTCCCCAGGTATGTGTCTGTGTCTTAGAAATTTATCCAGTTCTGACCAGTCGTCACCACTGATCTTAAATGCTTTCTCAGTGATCTATGCCTAATTGCCTTTATTCTCTTTGCCACCTCGAGGTATGGGACAGTGTTTTACTGAAAAGCTAGAAAATACTGAACAGATATTGAAGTTTCGATGCATTTTTCCTTAAACATCTTATTGAAAAAGCTGCTGATACATGAAAAATGGCAATGCTGCAGGTGCATTGCCTTTCTAGTCCACTGGAGGATGAGGTGCAGAGAAAGCAGGGAAAAATTATCTCCTGCCATGGGTGCTCAATTAGAGATGTCCAGGACTTGCTTTTTGCCCTGGGTAGTGCTTTATGAGAAGTGACCACAGCACTCATGACTGCCTTGCAACTCTGGGTGCTCAGGCTTGCTGCAGATCAGGCTCCAGGCAAGCGGGCTGGCTTTCCACATGGAGGCAACACTCCTTTCATGAGCACCTAGGAAAAGCTTGCTTTGTGTTTGCAGAGATTTGCTGAGAGGCAGAATGATGATCTTTCCCTCCCTCAGTCCTTTTCTAGTCCTTTTATCTAAAAATTTCAACCAAGCTCTCCACTGAAATCTCACCCTGCATGCCAACATCACCTCTCTGTTCCTCATCTCAGCATATTTGTGCCAGATTGCTCCTGCTGCGGTCCTTCAGCGTCCAGCTCTGCTTTTCACCTCCCAACCCTGTCTTCTCACCTGATCCCAGTCTCTCTCCTACTATGCCACTGCTGTTTGCCCAAAGCCCCCATGTCCCAGGCTGCCTCCTTCCCTGCCCTCCACCCCAAGGTCAGCTTCACCTGCATTTCAGCCTGGAGGCTTCCTCCACCCCCTTTTCCCTACACTATCTGATCGCTCCTGGGCAAGCACAGGAGTTCTTCTCTTCTCAGCTGATGTTCTTGCTGCTGCAATGACTCTCAGTGGCTGGGATCAGCAATTTCAAGGAAATTCCTACTAAGTTTTTGTACCCCTACAAGATCTTTTCCCTCAAAACCATCAGCGGGTGTGTTAGATGCTTTACAGCTTACTGCACTTTACTGTGTTGACTGTACCCACTGAGGTGATGTGTGTTTGGTCCTTTGTTTTTCTTTTCATTGAGTTTTATTCTTATTCTTCCTTAGAGTGTTGTCCTTGGGGTTTTTTTGCTTAGTCCGTAGCAGCAGAAATAAAACGTGACCAGGATGTCAGGTTTCTTTGTTTTGAACTTCAGAAGAATAACCATGGAAGTCTTTCACAGCAGTTAGGCCAAAACCAACCAAAGTCCAGAACTAAAGACCTACAAATGTGGGCATAGTCTCAGTCTAATTCAGTATTTGCCCCTTTTCCAGCGAGTTGAGCCAAATCAAGCAAATCATTCTTGCACAAGCTCTTCCCCAGCCTAAAATGTGGCTTGCTTTGGTCTCTTCACAGGACATAAGACAGATAGACTGGTTTCAAGAATGGCCAGATTCCTACGTAAAACATATCTATAGCTCAGAGGATAAAAATGCTCAGAGGCACCATAGCAGCTGGGCAATGAGAAACACCAACAACCACAACTCTCGCATCTTAAAAAAGTCCTGCCTTGGAGTGGTGGTCTGCGGCAACGACTGCTCGACCTTGGATGGCAGGAAGATCTACCTAAGACCAGCCATATGTGATAAAGCTAGGCAAAAACAACAGCGTGAGTATGAACATGGCTGTTCATTATATAGCAGTTCATAAGTGAACCCAACATAAAAGAAATCAAAATAGATCCCTTTGGATTATCCAACCTTCCTGCTACCATTCAAATGCAACTCTTGATTTTGGAACAATGAATTTTACATTTCTTACTGTTGGGGAAGGAGTGGTTTGCTTGTTTGTTTTCTTTTTTTTTTTTTCTTTTTTTATCTCTGTTTCTGATGGTTAGAGATTGATTCCCAGCCTTCTCAGGCCCATGCGTGAGGCTACTGAGAAAGCTGTGCAGTGCAGGCAGCTTCCTGCTGTGCTGTTCCTCCTGACCTGAGTGTTGGCTTCATTATTGAATAGGCTCAGGAGTAACTCAGGAAGCAAGTCTTGCAGGAAAAAAGTTGCTCATAAACTATGATGACTGGAAAATAGGCCTCATAGTCATGTCACCAGAGAAAAACAATGCAAATACAGAACATGAGCTGCACGCACATTTTTAACAAGACCATTCCAAACAATTTTTGATTGCTCAGTAGAGCTAGCACATACTGATTTTTGGATCTGATGAACATCTTAGCTAAAGAAAGGTATTACTCAAGCACTCATTAAGATCGGAATGATGTCCTCTAAAAAAATAAGACAGGAACACATACGACATTCCAGACACTGCCAAGTTAAAAACAACTAAAACTGAGCAGGATAATAAATGATGAATGACAGTAAAGCTATAATAGAAATAATTTTTGCCAGTTATATTTAATAATGTAACAGAATAAAGGCAATTATTAGTTTGCTTATACAGATTTTTGCTTACATTTGAAAATTTTTTGCTCAGTTTTTCTCAGTGTAGTTTCTGAGCCCCAAATCAGAAGTGGCAATCCACCACCACTGAATCATTGTATCGAGTGTGATTCATCTGGTCCGTGTCGTATATAGAAAATATTTCCCACCATCTTTGCTGCAGGGAAATGCTGTCCAAACTGCAATGGACCCCTGCGTCTCCTTTCCTGTCGAGGCCATGGTGGTTACCCAGTTACCAACTTCTGGAGGCATGAAGGCCAATTCATATTTTTTCAGGTTGGTATAAAATTAACTTACTGTGATGGGTTGACCCTGGCTGGACACCAGGTGCCCACCAAAGCAGCTCTGTCACTCCCCTCCTCAGCTGGGCAGGGGAGAGAAAGGCTTATGGGAGAGATAAGGACAGGGAGAGGTCACTCACCAGTTACTGTCACGGGGAAGACAGACTCAGCTTGGGGAAAATTAATTCAAT
>NW_010528609.1:3900-4110 GCF_000687285.1 Phaethon lepturus | reverse complement strand
TCTCCCAGGTTGACCACCAGCCCTGAGATATATCCTACTCCGACAAGTGCCGTCCCTGAGGACAACATCTCTCTCTACTCCACAGCCAGTGACCATCAGCCCTTCCCTTGTTGCATCTCTGACCAGAAATTCTCCCCTTGGCCTCAGAGCATGCCCTACAGATGTGGTGATCCCAACTTGTGCTGCCTTCATGGGAGGGCTGCAGTGCTT
>NW_010528609.1:3050-3804 GCF_000687285.1 Phaethon lepturus | reverse complement strand
CATGAAGTACGGAAAGTCTGCAACAAGGTCTAGCTGGGGCCTGTTTTTCTCCAGGCCGAACAACCCCAACTCTTTTAGCCTTTCTTTGCTGGAGAGATGTTCCATTCCTCTGATCATTTCTGTGGCCCTCCTCTGGACCCACTCCAACAGGTCCATGTTTTTCCTCCTACGGATGGATGGGGTATGGCATGCATCCAAAGGCAAAGATAGCTATAGGAAGTCCCCTGTTCTTCCGTCACACCCATGCAGTGTCCCATGGAGGCCCAGTTGGTTACACATATCTGCAGGGTTTAGGTGTCTTGCAGGCTGCGCATCCCCAACTCCCAGCATACAGAGCAGCTCCAAGACAGCCCACAGATACAGGTTGCTCGAGTGCGTACTTCCCTGAAGAGACCGTCCCCTGTAGGGAACCCATGTTACAGCAAAGGAAAAAGGTAAGAAGGAAAGAGAAGCTGAGGAAAAGAATGAGGAACAGAGAGAGCACGGAAGGATGAAGCTGTTATAGGCCGAAGCCAGTCTTCTGCACAGCCTGTTGCCTCAGCAAAGGGACTGATTTGTTATAACCTGCTGTGATAACGAGGGACATAGAGACTTGGAAGGGGGAAGAAGCATGTCTGTCCGTGGGGCCAACCCAGCACAAGCACTGAGGCACGTTCGCTCGGAGTGCACATTTGGCCCCAGGGCTTGTGAGCCCACCATACGTCTGCCGCCTTGAGCCCTCTGAGCAGGCACCTCAGCACACTGGTGAGGGTGC
>NW_010528609.1:0-1542 GCF_000687285.1 Phaethon lepturus | reverse complement strand
ATCCATAGGCTGCAATGTGGCTATCTGCTCCACCCTGGTCTTTCCCAAAGGCTGCCTGGGAATCTCTGCACCGTTGCCTGAAGCACATCCTCCATTCTCCTCCTTCCCTGACCTTACTGTTCGCAGGATTTTCTCTGACACTTTCGTTTTCTTCATTCCACATGTCCTGTGTGGTGTTTTGCCCTTTCTTAAATATGTTCTCACGGAGGCACCACTGGTGCTACTGGTAGGCTCAAGTTTGGCCAGCATTGAGCCCGTTTGGGAGCTGGATGGAACTGGCTCTGCCAGACATGGGGGCAGTGTCTGGGCTCTTCTCAGAGACACCACCCGGCAACCTCCCCACCATTACCAAAATCTTGCCACATAGCAGTGGGTACAACGCAGTATAAAGCAAATGTTGCAGGATCTTAAGAGAAATGATATGATTAGCCATGCTTAAAGATTTGGAAAGAACTGCTCTGAAAATACAGCCATCTAATGTCCTCGGTCGGTCCTTTTCATGTCTCCAGCACATTGAGTAGATGGAGTTATTTATGGTCGTTTCCAAAATGTCTATCACTAGACACTAACTGCTGTATTTCACATTCCCCCTGGGCCTCTTTGACCCCCCAGGGCACTTTCCCAAAAGATTCTGCCTGGCAGCTCCCTGAGGGAGCAAAAATCTGCTCTTACGGAACGCAGAGTTTCAATTCTGCCTTCTGCTTTGCACAGCCACTGCACACTCCAGACATGAGAGTGATCCCAGGTTTTCTCCAGTATCTCAATAAGATCACAGGCCTGCAGGTCTGCACAGGTTTTTAGTTTGTCCTGCTCGTGTTCTGGCTCTGGCTCTTGTGTTACATCTGGGGTCAAGCTGGAAAGGCAAGTGAGTGAGTCAGGGAGTCAAGGTCAGGATGATGTCTGATGACAATCATCAGGGTTCAGTAGTCTGCAGTGATCACCAGGTGTATTCACAGAGATGAGGCAGGTCTCGGGTCAAGCTGGGAAGTCACCCGCATGTCAGGGTCCAAACTGAGACCAGTGGAGTCCATGTCCATATATACACACAGATGTGTCACACTCGAAGACGTAGCTCTGCTTGGGACCAAGTATGTGTCACGCTGAGAGACATAGATCTGCTTGGGGCCAAGCACTAGAACTGGAGCTTAAAAGCTGTTCCCATGGGAAGGGGAGTTGGCTCTGCCTGAAGCCTCCCATCGGCACCATCTGGCAGGGATCTCAGCAAGGCTGCCAAAGGGAAGGGAGCATCCCTGAGCTATGCTACCTCTACGTTGCGTCAGGCCAACTGTCCTGCATCCACAGCAGAGCAACATCTGGACTTCCTGTCCCCTTAGTTCAGTATCCATTTGGTGTGAGGTCTCTCCCCTGCCAGGCTGATGAGCTGCAGAAGTGCATCTGGCAATGGCATGTGCATGACAAGCCTTTGTCCCATCCCAGTCACCCGCAACATTGCATGACAAGCGGCCGGCACGAGGTGGGCAGTCTTCCTCTCCCTTTACAAAGCAAGAAAGGGAAGGCACGAGAGGCAGAGACTGCATTTCA
>NW_010528608.1:17848-21574 GCF_000687285.1 Phaethon lepturus | reverse complement strand
CCCTTCCAACCCAAACTATTCTGATTCTATATTTTCTCCATTCTTTTGAAACAGTAAAAATATTGACTATAATGGATGTTAGTGGGTAAAGTTAAATGTTGGTGGGAATAGCCATTAAAGGAGAGAGGGATGGCAGTGGGGAGAAATCAGTAAATAATTTCAATTTTTTCTCTTAAATTCATCAAAGCTGGGTGAGTGACCATAAAGTTAATAGACAACAAAAAAGGGAAAGATTCAGTCCAGGATAACTTCATTGTGCCCCAGACTTGCCATGGTGTATCTTCTTAGTTAATGCGAATCGTATAGGAGGCAGCCTGTTTTAGTGATGGAACTATAATGTTATGTTTAATTGGAAGTCAAGTTGACCCTCAGAGCTTTAATTTTTGGGATAGACTTGAGGACAGGAGCCATCAGGTAATAGTTCAACAGGTTCAATAGTTGAAGACAGAGTAAGAAACTTGTAACTGTGTATATACCATTATAACTTTAGTAATAGTTAAAACTTTTAGTTTCTCGCTGGTAATATGTCCTGAAATCAAATCCATGGTTTATTTCTCTATGGAAGAAAATAGGCCAGATCATGAATGCACACAGAGAAGCATAGATCTGGTTTTGAAGGTTTCATAAAGTCCACAAGCATATACAGATGGCTCCATGGACTCAGCACCATGACTTTATGGGGATGCTACTTGAATTTTTTTTTTTCTTCTTTAAGAAGAAAAATCTTTTCTTATATCTTTTTTTTTTTATATCTATAATCTTTTCTTTTCTTATCTTTTCTTATACTTGCATTTCATAAGTCCTTAAATGTGGCATAACTTTTCAACTACAATGGACCCTAAATACAAAAAATGTACACCATCTGCATTTGTAATATTTACAAGCATATATAATCTGTTTCATCCTATCTTCTAATGTTATTAATGTATAAACCTTAGAAGAAGCCGTTATCTGCAGCAGGTTCAGCTATATTCACCTTGAACTTCTTTTAGTCTCATTCTCAGCCTGAATCAGAGCTTCATCCCTAATTTACACGTGCAGTGTTCTTAAGGATGTCGGCACCTAACGATTTCTGCCTGCGGATCCTGAACTTCGGTATGTTTGTGCAGACTAGATGGTCTCTTGCACTTGCATTTGCATATTTCTCCGAACTCTGGGAGGGAAAGATGTTTTCTTTTTTACAAATAGACAAAAAAGTGCAACATACTACGTTGCTAAGGCCACATGTTGACAGATCTAAGAACTGACTCCAGATCTCCCGAGCCCTGTTCCCTCACCAAGTGGCCATCCTTTCTTCCCAACAACTTTCTGCAAATGTGGACTATTTTGAGCATATAGATCAGGCAGCACTATACAACCCTTGCATTTTAGTTTGCTCTGCCCTTAGTACTTATCAGGCATGTGTCTCATCTCCCTAAATCGTCATTCCCAGTGGTGTGCTACATGATCTGCCTGAGGCGGTAATTGCACAAATGATGACACCATAATGTATCAGGGCAACGGGCAATAGCTGTAACCAATGTGTAATAAGGTACTGATGATTCCTATCTCTTGGTAAGGATCAGTCTTCAGAATGAACAGGATAGAGTTTTCTATCAAGATTTCATGGATCCCATTTATCACATCTCAAGTGAGAGGCAAAAGTTACATCTATGTTTCAGACCCACATCTTCAGTCCCAACAAATAACTTTGGTAGAAACTTAGCAGTCCAGATTTTCCTGTCATTCTTGGAAAACATTTGTTTTGTTTGTTGAAGCAGCTTTAATTTTTTAGCCTAATTCCAAGCCATTAATGATGAAGTCTGCTAAGAAGAGTAGCAGGTTTTTTGTGTACTCTTTTCTGATTAATTCCCAAGATGCTGTTCCAATACCAAGTGTCACTTCCTTCTTCCTTTTTTGAAAGACCTGAAAGAGAGCAACGTGCATCTCTGTTCTCTCTCTGCATTGGACTCTATCCTAATTTAAATCTCTGCTGATGCCAGTTCTATGGTGAGTCTCAAGGATACAGCACATGGAACTAAGCATTTCGTTGTACGTGCCCGCTTCAGCGCTGTGAGTAAGAATACTTCATTTTCAGTGGAAAATAATTTAAAACAGTTCATTCAAAATGTATGATTGTTCAAATTCTAATCATTCTGCACGCCCTATAAACCCAGATGCAGGTCGTTTCCTGTTGGCTGGTTTACTGAGATCCCTAAGTTTTTTTCATGTCCTACAAGACAACTGTGGTTTCTCAGCTCAAGCTCATGATTCTCTAGAAGCAGGTCACAAGTTCACCTGTGCTGAAAACCAGTCAAGATGTCTTCCTGCTTCTGGTAATGTTGATGAAGCCCAAGTCAGAAGATTTCTGTCCAGAAAATCTCTGGAAGCTGGCATGATTAATTTTTAAGTTGTTCTACAAGCGTTTCTTGCATACAGCTTTTCTCTGCCATTATGCTTTAAAAATGCCCAGTACAATATTCCTTATGGATGACAACCCCCCCTGAAATACTGCATCTAGAACATTGGCAGGATTAGACCTCCAGTAATTGCAGATTTCAACATGGCTGTAGCTATTTACTGAGTGTGGAAAACGATATAAAAATGAGGCCTCTAGAATGATGCCTGACTTCGTTTCACTGTTGTTAAGTGAAGGTTCATTTTTACAGAACGGTTTGTTCAGTTTCCCTCCATGTTAGAGGAGATCAATGGAATAATACGATATTTGACTAAAAGTGACATCTGGAGTTGTGCAGTAACGTTTGCTTTTCTCAGCAAACCAACTCTTCCAAAAAGACTTGGATCCTTTTTTTGTATCTACAGCCTTTGAGGAGTCAGCACCTCTGAGGTACCTCAAAGTATAACCCAGTGACATTACGGTTTAATAAATATATAGCGTTCCACTTTCACTGCCACTGACAGAATACTCTTTTCAGATTTCCTGTACCTAACTTTTAGTATGCCTGTCAGCACTGAACTGGCCTGTAGCTGCTCCCATAACAAGAAAATTTGTTCTCCTAATTCTAGCCACACTGTCTCTCAGGCATCAATTCATCACTTAAATTTGTCGTAAGTGCATTAAATAGAACACTGAAATTGTTCTTGTCAAATAATCTCCAAGAAGTATAGAGTATGACTCTGCTACATCCTTGGATTCTGCTCTGACATTTTACACTGTCAAAATAAAGCAGACATTACCCTCCTCCCCAGTAAAAATTCTTTAAGCCATTAAATTACATTATCATTTATACATATTTTTATCTGCTGTATTTGCATGGCTATAGTTATGGATCTGTCAGTATTTTCACTATAAACCCCTATTTCCAGGGATTTAGACAGTAACTCTGCCTTAATGATTTGCTCCAGGCTAAAGATTAAAATTCAAAGTCTCAGGCTGAGAACAGTATATTTTTTTCTCCATTTTGAAAAGCAAATCATTTTGCCCGGTCTTCAGTATGGGAACTGCAGCTGTGGCTGCAGGGGAGAGCTCCCAGGAGGGGCTGGGAGGGTGTCCTCCCAGGCGCAAGACGAGCCTGCTCAACTCCACCCTAAAAACAGGGCATCAAGTGGCTCAAGCAAGAGAAGTCTTTCCGAACCCTCGTAAGAAATGAAGGAGTGGCTAAATAGCCTAAAGACTGACTGCAGCTTGCGAAGATGCATGCCAAACGGACTTAAAGCAGGTAGCTGGAGAGCAACAGCGGCAGCGCTCTGGCAGCGGAGGCTCAGCACGGGCCTTCGGGGGGGGTG
>NW_010528608.1:0-17817 GCF_000687285.1 Phaethon lepturus | reverse complement strand
GTGGGTTTTTTTAACGGTGCTCCCGGACAGCTTTTGCTGCAACTGCTAAAACTTGGCTGTGCTTTGGTATTTAAGTGGAAGCAATCCCCACCTCTTGCATCTCTTGCCAGCTGCCATGGTAACAGAGTCTTGCCCTACTATTGGAAAATAAATATTATCACTCCAAAATTATGAGAGTGGCTTTGAAATGATGAGGTTTGGGGTCTGTCTTTAAAGATTTTTGGGGGATGGCTTTACTTGTCTGGAGCTTTTAAGCCTTTCGGTCATTTCAAGCTTATTTTGAAAACGTGCTTTCAATTTTTTTGCTATGTGAGAAGCTGGTTTTATTTATTGTTATAATTAATAAATGAAGTCTGGGCTAATCGGATGATTGTAGTAGCTGTGGTTTTAACAAAAATGTAAAAAGAACCTGCAGGGCTTGAAGTAAAATTATAAGTCGGCACAGATAATTTAAATGCTTTCTGACGCTACACATACTTGCTGTTTAATTTCTCTCCCTCACCCCATTTTCTCTCTCTCTTACGAAGTGGCATAGACACAAGAGCCTAAGTTTCAGTTCATCACCAAAGAAATCAGATGGAGGGTGAATAAATTGATCATAAAAAGAGAAAGCAGCCATTATTTGCCTGATAATTTCTGGTAATCAGCAATAATGAGAACAGAAATAGAGGAAGTTCTTGCTAATGACATCATTTTTTGTGTGCAAAATGTTAATGCTTTCATGAGAGGCAGCACCCATGCAGAAGAAGAAATGGGTGCGTTTTCTTAGAGTATTTGTTGCAGGTGGCTATTGTTTAAAGAGATTTCTTTCTTTGTATGTCTCATGTTAATTATTTAAAATGAGCTGCTATGATATCTAACTCATCCTGAATTGCAGAGATTTCTGGAAAAAATATTTTTGCTGTGAAGTTTAAAAAACGGGAATGAAGGTAATGAAATAACTGTGAGAAATAAGGAAATAAGATTAGAATTGACCTTGCTGCTACGAAGACTCCTCTCAGCTCTTGTGGAGGGGCAGGGGAAAAATCAAAGATGTTAACCTTATTCTCTTTTTTCCCTTGCCTGCAGAAGGCCTCTTGGCACATACATCACATCTAATCTTATTTCTCTTTCTTGTAGATATTGCATTAACCTCAGTTTGCATTTGGCTTGTTTTCTGCCTTTAAAAAATGATGTGTGGGGAGCTGTACCTTCCATTTGGCAGTCTCCAGTGATGTGGATCTTAATTTTCACCAACAAATAATTTGGTTGGAGGGCAGGTCAAGTGGCCTCCAGGCTAACTTAAAATTGGTTTTGAAAATACACCGTATGCATCTGTTGACAAAAGGGTCTGTCAGTACCCTGGCTGAGCGCAGGGAAGTCAGGCAGCGGACTTCAGGTAGCAGGATGGCACCTGCAGCACTGGTACAAATTGGCTTCCAGGTTGACTTGAGCTGTAGAACCATATACTGTGTCTTGCCATGTTTTACGACTCTGCGGAGCGCAAAAATGGTGTTTTAGAGAGATATCCTGATCTCAGAACTGCGCTGTGGCTGGCAGAGACATGGCACTTCTTTGTACTTCTTTGTTCTAGGTACACCAGTGGTTGTGTGGGAAGTGGCTCATTGTGCAAGCCATTTGGAGCCTTCGTCTTGTCTCCGTACTCACTGCTGTTGTTGAATTTTGTGGTTGAATATTGTTGAATTTGCTGGTTCTCCGTTTTTTTGTTATTAATTCTGTCTAAAGATTGAGTCCTATGGAAAAAGTTCTACCACCTGGTGTGTGCCGAATGCTCTCTGCCTGCTCGCATACCGACATGGCGAGGAGGAACAGAACTTACCTCTGAACGCCGGCGCAAAGCATACACCCCTGCTTGACCTTGTTGATCAGCCAGGAAGGGGGCAAAACAGGTACTTTGAAGTTTTCTTACTATGCAAATGCTTGGAGTAGTTCCAAAATCCAAACCAAAACTAAGCTGTGATGCCACTTAACAACAGAATCAAAGGTTGCTACAAGGGGCAGGAAAGATGCTTGCCCGATCCTACTAACGTAACAACCTGCAGATGTACTGCCGGAAGAGCAGAAGAGCCAAGAGTTTAGTCCTATCTGAGAGAGAGCTACCCAAGGAAAAGATTCTTGTGAAGTCTCTGAATTTTATTGGAAATCTCATGACAACTGGGAATTTGTTCCTTAGAGTTCCCGTGCTCAAGTGAATACACGTCTCTGATAACTGGGAAGACGTGAATGACCTCGGTCTTCTCTGTACCTCCCTTATCTGCTCTGTGCATCCTGAAATTGAGAGTTTTGGCAGTAGGAACAGATTCTGTCTTACGATTTGCAGGATTGCTGCTTTTTGGCAAGGGCTCAGTTACTGAGGAAAGGATCCGTGATCTAGAAAGAATGTGTGTGTGTGTATACCTCCACACACACATTCAA
The DNA here is from genome assembly GCF_000687285.1 of Phaethon lepturus. Classification (NCBI taxonomy): domain Eukaryota; kingdom Metazoa; phylum Chordata; class Aves; order Phaethontiformes; family Phaethontidae; genus Phaethon; species Phaethon lepturus. Next base: position 15,402 of record NW_010528608.1, on the reverse strand, counting down.
GATAAAAACATTCTAAAAGCAGAATTGAACAGAAGAGTCAACAAAGCAGCGGGAAGTACTTGTGGTTTGGTCTAAGAAACAGGAACATACTGCATTTGTAGGGGAGAAACCAGAGAAAACATGATGTTTATGTTATTCTGTGATGTATTTAAAAATAGAAAACCACAAAACCTGACATCTCTATTTCCTTCTCCATTGTGTAAATGACATTAAATGCAAATTTCAAGGTAGCAAAGTATCATAAATCAACATTTTTTCTCAGTATTTGTAGCATATTTACAAAGTTTCTAAACATTCCTAAACCATGAAAATATTGAGGCATATTCTTTTCTATACAGGAACACAGGGCTGTTTTTACTTTAAGCTAGGAAAGGGAGGACTTTCCAAGTCAGATTTTAGATATTTAAGTAAGTATTTGACATGATTTGCTCAATGTTATGTACATAAGGGCTTCTGCTGAAGCCAGTTATTACTGTGATAGTCTTTTTCTGAGAAGAAAAAATGAGCTTGCCACAACACCCCCACTGCAAGAGCTGTAAGGTTGAACTCTTGCATTACCTGCTGAGGTAATGGTATTTTAGAGTGCTTCTACTTTCTTTAGCATTGCATATTGATTAAGTTACTCAGTATTTGACAACACAAAGCTTCTTTTCCCAAGATATTTGTTATAGAAAATCTATGCTTTTCCATTTACAATGAAAAGCATAAAACACACACCTCACTGTTTATGTCTTCCTAATGATAAGATGTGCAACCAGCACCGGGTGACTGAGCAGTATGGTATGTTGTTTCTTGACATTTAACTATTGCTGTCAAGTAAAGAATCCAGCATTTGAATAACCGATCATTTAAGTCATGTTTCCCCTGAAATGATATCCAGAATTCCCTCTAAAAATCAATTTCAACTTTGATAAAAAGATGACTTACGGCATTTATATTAATTTGTGTATATAAAAACATCTGCTTTTATTTCTTGTTTTGTAATTTCTCCTCTTATCAATCTGAACATGTTCTTTGCTTTCCCCACCACCACCACTACAGTTGTGCAAGAATTCAGTGATCTTGAAGTAATTCTCTCAGTTAATGCTGCTTACAAAAATCCGTATGGTTGCGTATTTCTATATTTCTGTATTTCTTTTAAGAATTTCCAGAAATATAACTAATGATCATCATCATTTTGTGAAGGATAGAAAGCCTTCTGTCAGAGTTACTCTGGCTACTGGAGTGAAAACTATACGATCTAACCATATAGGAACAGTTGTAGTAACTCATAAATTAGAGATGAATGCTGTGATTCCACATTCTGTAGCAGTCAGGTGCTGCATATGATCCTTTCTTCCATCCTTGCCTATTCTCTGACAAAATACGAGATGGAGTTTCAGTATAACCACTCTCTTCTAGCTTTATTTTATAAATATGTCCAGTAGATATTAACTATTTTCAACTCCTCTACAGTACATATGATCAGCTCTTAAAGGAAAAGAAGATTTCTCTTTTTGTTTCTTTAAGTAACTTTCTTGAATATTCTTCTGGGAGATATCAAAACCGTCTCTACTTAAAGGTGGCAGTGTACATACCTGCTACATCTTTTTGGGTTTTAGCTAGTCATTTTCTTTCAAAGTTATGTGAGAAACCACATGGCCTTCTCCTGCAAAGCCTTCATACAGAGACGTAACGCTCATTTTGTATTGGAGATACAGTAATGTCTGCAGATGTCTTAAAGGGCAGGGTGGAAAGCTTATTTGCAATTTCTCAAGAAGGGAAAAATGCACTATGAATTAAATTCAGTAGCTGTAAATTTTTTGCATGCGTGTGCGTGTATGCTTGCATAGTGGTGACTTCATTAGCCAGTCATCAGAGAGCTGTGACAGTGCAGTATTTAGCTGCACTGCACATACACGTATTAAGTAAGACTTAGTTCATAGTTAGTTTCCACTTTCTTTTACCTTCTGGGCAATGCTAGAGCGTTAACCTCTAGTGACAAGTATTGTAAAGTAGGTTGAAGTAGCAGAACAGGAAATATATAGAGAATGAACTTTGAATGATTTGATCTTCTACCTCCTCCATCACATGCACACATGCTCTTCTTTAAAAAAAAAAAAAAAAAGTTTACCATCATAAAAGTAAAGACTGAAGTTTGATCATAAAATGTACTTCTGCATCAATAAACCTGGCAGAAGAAATCAATAAAAAAGAATTGCTTGTCTTGTTTTTTCCAAAATAATACTCAAAGAAAATATGATAACACATCTTGAAGGCAGGTCAGGAAGAGCAAGTTTAACTGAACAGAGTCATCGCAGGAACGATGTGTGCGAGTAATCCATATATCCCTTTATTGTCTGGACACTCTCTTTCCTCGTCTGTCGGACCGAACTCAAGTAAAACATCTTTTAACATTTTGGTTACCCAGCTTTTTCTACAGCCAGTGTTCACCATTGAATTAGCAAGATTTCAGGAGCATGCAGACATGTGGCAAGTTCAAGAGCATTTATTTCTACTGTCACAGGCTTGTACTCCCATCCACGTGCTAGGTAGGATTTACTCTGATCTGCAGAGCCTCATTCATTAATTGTGATCACATTTGGCGTGCTGTTCCGACGGCACTGGTTGCGGATGCTCCAGGAGAGGACAGGTTGCTGCTTTTCAGTGATTCTTGTTTCCTTCTTCACATGAGTGCAGGCAAAGTGCTTGGGTGCTGTTGTCTCTTACAGCCATCTTACAGTACTGCTTTACCAACCAGCTTGTGCATCGTCAGTTCTACACGGTATCTGTCACCTGGGTTCTCACCTCCAGCGCTGTCAGCGATCGTGCTTCTGAGCTTGCTAATGTCTGGCTGCAGACGGTCAGCGTAGGTGACTCCAAAAGGGCTATCTGAATGTCCGCTGCAGGCAATTAGAAGCTGTTAATGAGCATCCTCTAGTGGAACGTGGTAGCTTCTGCTAACGTGGGGCAATACCAATGAAGCAGCTGTAGCTTGGTTTGCAAGGGTCCATGGAATGGATGGTTTTGACTGCCGTGGTAGAAATGACTGCAGGTGACAAAGGCAGGTTTGCAGTAAGTTCTGTTCATCGCTTGATTTGGGTTTTGCTAAGACCTACTGTGCATGTGAGAAGCAAGAGATTTTTTTTTTCTTAGTTGTATATTTTGGGCAAAATATGTGTTTTCTGAACATTTTATATGACACAAGAATGCAAAGCAGGATACAGCATGCAAAAATGGCTGAGTTCCATTTGGCCATCCCTGCCAAATTCATCACCACTCTCTTCCTGTTGGTTTCACAATCAATTCTTGAGAAACAATTGCTGCTTCTTGTGGAAACAGGTATATTAGTGGAAGCTCCAGGCTCTATGCAGCATATGATGTTGGAAGTTTAATTTAGACTTGGAGAAATGAAAAACTGTGAAAGAAAATTTGTGAGTTTTTTCATATATTGCAAGACACTAAACTATATTAACTTTATGCAATGACTTTTTCTCAGCCCACAGATTCATTCTGTGGAATTGACAATACCAAAGCTGTAGAAAGATATAGGAAGATATAAAAGATGCTTTATAATAAATGCAGTCACCTTACCACATCCAGTTTCCCAGGATAATGATTAACTATTTGTATTCTTTGGCATGTCTTTATTTTGACAGACTAGAGCTCAGCTCCTCGAGGAGCTAACTCCTCCTACTAAATATACGAATATTTTTAGATATACTATAAATATATTAAAGCCATGGTGGTGGGTTCTTTTTCTTTTCAAGGGGGTACAGGCCATTTGGCTTTCTGTAACTCCTGTGCCTTAGCAATATGTTATTGTTCCCATTTTGACAACAGGAACGAGGATACGGAGAGGAAAGCTCCGCCGCACTGTATGTGGCTCCCCCTGAAGCCAGAGCATTATCTCCTGAACACTGGGGCACGTTCTGACTACGAGACCATCTCCCCCCGCTGTGTAGCAGTATGCAGATTTCTAATGTCTTCTTGGGAATAGGGTCAAGAATACAAAGCCAGTGAAGACATTCCGTTATTGCGGTAAACAGATTTTTTTTAACTTTTAAATTTCAGTGAGGATTAAGCTCTGTACAGAGCCCCAGAAGCTTGCAGAGCTTTAATTACTCAGCACTGGAAAAGCTTAATTTTGCTGAATAGAGTCTTTCATGATTTAGTATGTTTCTGATATGCCCTTGAAACATCACTCACAGAAAACAAATAGACAAAAATAAAATTGCAAAGTTTTAATGCACCTGCAGTGAGTTTTAATGAAATTCCGTAAAAGCACTGTGAACATGTCCTAAAATTAGCTAAAATATTCTGTATGTGATCCTGATATTTTAATTAAAACACCAGTGAGAGGAATCAGTTAGTTTGGGATTTTATGGAACTACTGAAAAGAAACGGTGGACACAAATTCTTAGAGCAATGAAAAAAATTACTGAGAGTTGCCTGTCTTTATTTTAGCAAAAACGTGTGATTGTAACACATTTCTGTAGTCTGCATTACCTATTTTGAATGAGGCAGATTTAGTTCTGCATTGCATCTGTGACTCTTTTTCCAAGTGTTATTCCGTCTATTGTGCCACTTCACAGAACAGCCCATAGGGCTTGGTCATTAGTTCCTTTAAGATTAATCTCCTGTCTGTTGGCAAAGAGAACTGTAATACAGAAATATTATAAAAGCACAACATACTGCTTTCTTTTGAACTGAAAAGTAGATTTAAGATTTACTTGGCTCTTGATTGTAATTTTCATGTTTTTTATAGGTTGATAGCATTTGTTCCTTGGAATTTGAGTTCCATCACATATTATTGTATGATCTGTTGATTAAATAATTGGGGAAAAATTTAATGAGCCAGCCTTTCAAAAACGTACGTCTGCAAATCTGAAAAGCTTAAAGTGCAGTTCTAAGAAGCTAAACAAAAGCTAAACTGAAGGGGAGGACCCTTCTTGAAGGAAAATTGAATGACATTATAGATACTATTATTTTCTAAGAAATAATCTTTTATACTGAAAAGGGAATCTTTTCAGAGGTATAGGACGTACTAATTAGGACAAAAGATTGGAAGGCAATTTAAAATTTCCCAAAAGGGTGTATACCAGTGTATTCCAGACCTCTGAAAACTGGGATGACACTGTGGGACGCTTAATTATAGACCAGAGTTTTATCAAACTAAGAGAAATAGAAAGTACTAGACTAAGTATAAAGCTGCAAAGAATGTTCAGTGGTTTAATACTCAGAGCCAAGTAAATTCTTTTATTTCTTTTTTTTTTTTTCTCACGACCAGCTGCAGGACCACTGATAAGAAGTGCAGGGGGAAGACAGCCTTTGGGCTACTTGTTCCAGTATCTCTGGATGGAGAAGCCCTTGATTGTGGATGGATGTTATATCCACCTCTATCTGAACATGAGGAAAATACTTTTCAGTAACATTTTAGACTGAATAATGAGTGAACGTGCATTTTCAAAGGACTTTTTTTGAGTTCTAACAAAGTAATGTCTTTGAGGGAGGACTGACATTTGCCCCCGTAAGGAAGTTGTAGGAATAGCCATCTCAAAAATCTCTTACAGCTTCCCCAACCATAGACAGTCACCTACAGAGTATGAAAATGGTACAAATCGTTATCCACAGACTGGAAATGGATATTGTCTTATCTCTGCTATTCATCATGGCTACGCTACCGGAAAGCGTGCCAGAGTTCCTTGCCGAGGTGAGCAAGGCGATCAGCTCAGATGAGCACCGAGGCCCAGTGCTTTCCGACGTGACACCTTGCCATTGGGTAGTGTTGTCTTTTGACACGCTAGCCCTTGCCGCGTCCAATGTGTTGTTTCAGAATCAACTGCTTGCTCTTCATTCCCTTTCAGTGGTCATTGCATGCACGCAAGAGCAAGGTCATGATAAAGTAGTGCAGAGGATTTGTTATTTAACTGCACTTTCATCTGTGCGCTCAGACCGTTTTCTTTCTGGTCGGTAATTCATGATTATGATAGCCAACTGGAGAAATATCCAGAAATCAGATTTTTTCATAAACTTGGTACCAAGGCTCTACAAGTGAACCTGAACCTAAAATTCCTCTTTGTTAGTGTTATTCTGTATGTTAGTGAATGCACAGTACCTGTGTGTGTTGATTTTTAAGGTTTTATTCACCTTCAGATGTGTGTACTTAGAGGTCAAAGTAGATAATGTTTCTTAGTCAGGAGATAAATGTCTCTTGCTGAAACTCTCTCTGCTCTTCTCTCTGAACAGCCTTCCACAGATTTTAGCTTTGCTCTTCTTGAGAGGCACATGGCTGTAAGCCACAGATGACATCAGGTGGAGTCCATCATGCATGCCTTGATGTCGTTACTCTGGGGGGGAATCTTTCCAGAGCGACATGGCAGCCCGCCGAGAGCCATCTAGATTTACCTTAAAAGAACCTGTGCACCGAGGACATTTAAAAATAAACGTGTATCAACTTTCTCTTCTCTCCAAAAAGCAAATATCCCTGAGGGACATCCAGTGGCTTTTTACTCTTTGTCCTCTTGTTCCTTTTCCATTCCCTGTCCAGGCTTTTATTTTCTGCCCATCCTACCCTCTCCTAACACTTTTCTCATTCCTAATTTGCTTGTCCCCTTCTCCCCATTCCCTCCTCCCTACTCAGCCAACTCCTGTCCTCCTCCTCCTCTCCCTGGGGTCCCCGCTGCCGAGTCCTCGCTAACGTGCTCACAGCCCCCCGAGCCTTGCTGCAAATTGCGGATGAAGGAAGGGACAGGCGGGGTGGGCAGCTGGGGTTTCTCTGACGTGACAGTTTTCCCCTGTGCCAAAGATTAGTACTGGCGCCGTGGTAGCGCACCGAATGTAAAATACTGCATGAATTAGTATTGTGTAAATATTCACATTAGTATATGAACTACGGAAATATGCCCTGTATCCATTCCACTCCTTGGGTGAGAGAAATGTTGACTATATTTGATACTGTCTTTTTTTCATGAACATACACAATCTATACATACTTTTTATATCTAAGCTTCCCTCCAGCTTTCACAGTCTAAGCAGCCGTTCGTGGGCTCAAAGTGGTTTGCACATATTTACTTTTTAAAATCTGGTTGATATTCTGTGTTAATGAACTAATAATGACAGAAATGCCTGTACCGGTATTTAGCACAACTAGGCAGTAACTATCAATGTTTACTCCGATCAGGAAAATGAGGTAAATTTATCTTTACAGGAAAAAATTTCATTTATCACTCTATAAAAATGCTGAGTGAGCTACAATGTTAAAAGTCAAGATGACCTGGATTTTATATGTCACTGACTTATTTTGGGAATCTTATTTAACCCATATGTTTCTTAGTTTGCCCGTATGGTTTAATAACTTTTTTCTCATTCAAGTTGTAAAAATTAATAATTGGTAACTGCTTGGAGACTTCAAAATAAAAAATACCATGTAAATGTAGTCGTAATTGTAACTGACATCTTTCAAAGAATAGATAGCTATAGGCATAATAATAATATCCGGTGCCACTAGATCAGTTTAAAACTACAAGGAGTATCAACCCTCCCACTGAAAGCAATTAGTTTTCTTTTACCTTTTAGAAAGGAAAATTTGGGATTTCTAAATATGGAAAAACCTATAAAAACTTCAACACCTTCTGTTGTAGCCCCTACTATTGCCCACTGCTTACAGCAACTATATTCTAGCCTATATTTGGCAGTATTATATTATTTGGTATGACAATTCTCGTGTTCCAATTCCAGAAAGTAGGATTTGGTTATTCTCTCAATGGCAGTAAAGTAAAGCAGCGCATCAGGGGCTTTATTTTACTTATTTCACAGAATTCCATCAGGCAGTAAAATTGGAATCTGCTTTCTTAAACAGGGGTTAAAAATCTGGACATAAATCTCAAACCCAACTAACAGGTGGAAGTTTTAACTTGAGATCACAAATGTTTTTCACAATTATTTTGGACAAATTTTGCGGTTTTCCTGTACCATCTGACTTTCCTGGGTCTGTCACGACTCATCTAAATTAATAACTAAAATACTAACACTTTATTGCCATAAAAGGATTTCTCTTTCCCAAATGATAAGAACGTTTTGACATGTATTGATCTACTGAGGTGGTAGTAGTCACTGAAAGATGGATCTCCCCATTTATTTTTCGTCCTTTTGCTATTATTATATTTATTGAGAATGTGTCAGAACAATTGGCACAAAACCTTGAGATGTTGATAAACTGATAAGCCGTGCATATATTTGAAGCATAGATGATCAATGTATATTAACTAAGGTTATTTGGACAGGGAAATGTAATACTTTCCACAACTCCTCTTGGAAATAAATTTAATAGTCTATCTCACCTCCCATGTGTTTCCCAAGTAATCGCCTTCAGTTATTTTTTTCCCAATTAATTACAGTCATTTAGATGATGAACGGAGTCTCTCTCATGGGGACGTGTAGTCAGAGTACTGCTCGGAAAAATTCTTCTTTGAACAATGCAGCCTTACACGCAGATTATTTCTGAGCAGATTTTTCCCTATGTCATTTCAATCCGTATTTGGAGAATCCAGAAGGTATTCCAAGCTAGTTTACAACTAAATTAAAGGAGCGGAAGGAAGCACTAGAAGGAAGATTTCATCCAGTTTGTTAGCGTAAGCTCCTAGCTATTCAGGATTATTCCCTTGATTTTGTGGAGGTTTTATGATCTTTACTGTGATTTAAGGAGGAAAGCGCATAGGATTTCTTCTCTGTTATTTTCTCCTCTGCATGAGGGTGTGTGTGTGCTTCCTTCCTCATTGTTCATTTACAATGCTGTTTACTGAACACACAACAATGGCAACATTTAGTGGCAGCAAAACATTTTAATTGTAGTCATCTAAGACAATGACGAACATATACCATTCTACGTGAATTATGTGCCAGTAGAGAATATGTAGACATTGAATAATGTCTAAAATAATGAGGAAGCAAACGGAAAATATTTGCTGGAGGGGAAAATTGGAGACAGGCCAGATTACAGATTTCTATAGTACTTTTTTCCTTAAGCCAAACATGGTTGGTGAACCATGGTACAAATATATCCAAGACCAGGAATTAACTACTTGAGAAAGTCATACTTATGGGCGTAATTTTAAAGCATCAGAAGTAATGCTGTTTGTGTTTCAACACCAGTAAAAGAGGTATCATTTGGAGGGATACTATAGTATATCCACTAAAGTAAATCTTCATGCAGGCATCTCCTGACAGGCATGAATATGTGGTGTGCAAAAATAAATAAATACTGTGTAACGGTATTCTTTTGGAAATTACCATATTGCAGAGAATATATTTTTTTAGAATGTTCAAGATATCAGAATCACGTCGCCCACTGTGCTGCTTAGCTTCTTCTTGGATATTAGGGCACCCTTAAGATCCCAGTATTTCTAACGCTATCAGTGACCAGACTCCTGGTATCTAAGTGACTGACTCCATCTATCAGCTTTTGGCCATCATGGGTAATTTTTCACTTTAATTTCAAGTTACAGGCCTGAATTTAATTTAGACTACTTGTGTGATCAAGTTTATCCAGTGTGGGCTTCAGTTAATTGATGGACCAGGATTACAGAATCGATTTGCATAGAAATTAGAATTGATCAAAACTAAGCTATTGATTATTTCAAGTTGAAAAACACTCTCTTCAACCTTGCATTCTCACAGAGCCGCTCCTAACTGATTAGCTTTTATCGTTATATACATGATAACATAGTTAATGTATGTAGGTAGGGTGGAATTTGCTGACCTTTTCAAACACTGTAGAATGGATAATGGGTTGGAATCAAAACTCTCCTTTAAATGCTATGAAGACCTTATGATACATTCCAATATCACTTCCAACTTTATTTGGGAATGAATAGTGTTTGATTTTCTGTTTCATATTAAAAATGTAATCTGCTTTTCAATTAAAATATAGATTTTTGAAATATTCCTCCCGCTTAGTTTTTCTGTGGTCAGATTAATTTATTTATTAAAAGTCCCTTATGGTACTTTCCTACATTAAATTGCATTGAGTTTTGTTCCTGCTAACACTTCCAATTCTTTATCTCTAATGATAAAATACTCCTCTTCCCTTGCCTCCTCTTTTTCCCTGTTAAATGCTATTTATTTAAAGAACTCATGAACAATGGCATTTATTTGAGAGCTATGAGAACAAAGTTTAATTCTCGGCTCTACTACATGATCCCTTTATGACACCGAACAAGTTAGTCAGGCTCTCTGTATACTGTTCCCTACCTATAAAAGACAGATAATAGCACTTTCTTAACTGGCAAATCTTAACAATGAAGGTATTAAAGGTTATGTGTACTTGTGCTGAGGTATAGCCAGAGCTTTTAAATAGATACAATTTTTGAGGTAGGTTGAGAGCTGTTTCCTTCCTTTTATTTTACTGCTAACCTCTTTAAAAGTTTTCTTCTCGTTCCCTCAAAAATGTGTGTGTTTTCAGAATTGGCTGCAAGTGTCATAGCTGATCGCACGTATTGGAGATCCAATTATGAAATTGTCTGATTTTAGAAACTTCAGAAGCAGAATTCCAGAGTCACTTTTTAGCTATCCGGTCTTCATCTGAGGGAGGTATGTACAGCTAGATATCTTGCTGGAATTCAATAACCTGAATATTACTTTGATTTTCTTTTTGGAAACTGAAGGTAGCAGGGAAAAGATAAGTTCATCGGTATTTTTTGTCCTACAAACCTCTCTTGCAATGACTTCCCTTTGGTTATTAAGGCAGGGGGTTTCTTTTTATTTTTGCGTTTTGAGCTACATTCAGGTCATCTAGCTTGCCAGTAATCTGAATACCAACAAACTGGGTCTTTCTGACAGCCTGGGCTTGACAGGCTGCTCTAAGTCCCTCCTCTGAATTGTTGGTCTGTCATGTTATTTCTCCTAGTAATGGTGTAAGAGCTGATTGCAACCTGGATACCTAAAAATAGGTGGAGAGAATAGGCCTTAGAATTTGTAGCTGGTATTTTATCATCTTGGCTCTCTCTGCCATTGCACGGTGAAATGTGATAGCTTAAAATAACTAGTGCCACTTCTGTGCCAAAAATATAAAATGTCATTCAGTATTACAGTATCCATTTCAGCTATGGACGCTCCTAACACTTCCTACAGCAGCTTTCCTAGCACAGCTAATTCCAAAGACTGTCAGAAATAAAACCCTTGCAGGTGACCAAATTTATCGAATCAGGAGAGGCAAATTTATTAAATGGGGAGAGACACTGTACTCCATCTGCATCCGTGTGTGCAGTTCTTCTAGACTATACACATGGCATATGATCTTGTATGGTCCTTACAACAGTTGCGTTGTCTTTCCACCACCAAGTCAGGTGGTGAGTAAAAGTATAAAACCTGCCTTGCCGTCTTATACTTTCTTCATAGCTGAGGGCTATTTTTTGCTGTTACGAGGAGTATTCATGCATATAATGAATATACAGTAGATTTGATGAGCTGGAGCCTTCTGTTTCAGATGGTGTTTCAGCAAGTTGTTTCATTGCTGTAATGCAAGCAAAATGTTTTCTTGTTTTGACAGAATGTGCGTTGCTACCATAGATTTAACATGCCTCTCCCGAAAAATATATCATGTGGTGGAATTACTTCATAGAAAGCCAAGTGGCAATTTTTAACGAGCTAAAAGATACGGAAGGGTGTTGTCATTCATTTATCAGTTTGCCTGAGCTACGCTGCTAGTAATCGCTGGGTAAAACCCAGATGAGTGCTTCTCATCAGCTTTATCGTTCTGATAATGATCAGATAGGCGAACTGGAGGTGTAAAACCAAACAGCTGTATTACAAGCCTCATTTAAAATCAGATAGAGGGACTATTTTAGCTGTTAAAACATCTCACCCACATCCCGATTCCTCTTTATTCTTCCCGTAATTTCCACGGGAGCCTTTGGGGCTGCTGAGGTCTCTGCTGTTGCTGCGGTCAGAGGGGAAGCACATTTGCTAACGTCTCAGATGCAGCCTCTACAGCAGAGGGTGTAGCAAGTGACCTGGAAAGGAGGAACTAAACTTCCACCGCTACGGTGGGACAGGTTGTTTGAACGTTTTTGTACAGTTCTCTGGCGTTTGAGGGGCTTGACCGAGCTCTTGGTATGTTGAGTTTATAGGCAGTTACTAGTTGCAAAGGCTTTGTAGTTTGTCAAAACTTTCCTTTTTCCTCTTGGGAATGCATTGATACCTCTTGCAACTGTCAAACATTTTAGTTTTACTGTGGTGAGGACAGGAAGGGGTGAACTAAGAACTGTACAGCATGTACTTCATCATGAGAAATAATTAGTGGGTAAGAGAGTTGGGCTGTCATAAATTTTTATGCCTGTGTTAAAGCATAATGAATTGCTAGACAATGAGGAAAAATAATATTTAGAGGGCCCTGTGGCTTGTGTATTTTTTATACCTTTGCCTCAAATAGTTTCACTAGGCCCAAGTGCCTCACTTCATCCTTTCCCCTCTCATTTCAATTGTTTTGGAAGTGCCAAGAGCATCTTGTTTGATTTAATAAATGTTTTGTCAGTCATAGGCAGATTGTTTGCAGAGCTACAGTTCTCTTAGGTATGTGTTTATGAAGTATATACGCCTGTTAGTGATGATTTTTCTTCATATTCTCTTGTGTTTTGTATTTTTGTAGAGCAGAACAGAAACATTGTATTGTGATAAAGTTGGGATGGTGGCTGACTCACTTCCCTTTTCATCCTCCTAAGCTGCAATTTTCTGTGTTTTCATTTTTTGTTCAAGTTTGGCAAAGATAGTGCAATTATGCACTTCACACTTTGTGCTCCTGAAGTGATGTTATGGATCTTGATTCTGCCATGAATTTGGATTCAGTGCTACCCTGGGCTGAATATTTGGGTTGTCAGAAGTGTTTGAAGGGTGGCAGGGTGGTCGTTTCATCTCATAAAAGAGTACGTAAAACCCATTGAAATAAAACACAGGACAGAGGCAAGAAGTGATTCATTAAGGGTGGACAAATTTGCTTTCAAAAGACAAACTAACTGCCCTCCAGAGGGATAATACAGCAAGTTGCTGAGCAGTCTGGCTAGAATCCAGAAAAGCATTTAATTGTGTGCTTGATTTTAAATATTCAAGTAGTGCTTTAGGATTACAAGGAAAATCTATGTGTGTAAAGTAAAACAGAATAGAGTCTTCACACAATTAAGCTCTAAATCTTGCTCCATTTCTCTCGATTTTGCTCCACAACTTCCAAGTCATGATTCCACCTTGGAATGATCTTGTATATCACACATCTTCTCAACTGTGCATAACCCTCAATTTCAGATGGCTCCTGTCTAGGAGGTTTCAGGATTCACATACAGCATCCTCAGAATTAAGTTTATGAACACTAAAACAGCAATAGAATGCCGTTCTCTTTGACAGCGTCATGGTTTAACCCCAGCTGGCAACTCAGCCCCACGCAGCCGCGCACTCACTCCCCCCCGGTGGGACGGGGGAGAGAATTGGAAGAGTAAAAATAAGAAAACTCATGGGTTGAGATAAAGACCGTTTAAGAGGCAAAGCAAAAGCCGTAAGCACAAGCAAAGCAAAACAAGGAATTCATTCCCCACTCCCCATGGGCAGGCAGGGGTTCAGCCATCTCCAGGCAAGCAGAGCTCCCTCATACATAACGGTTACTTGGGAAGGCAAACGCCATCGCTCTGAACAGCCCCCTCCAAACCCCTCCTTCTTCCCCCACCTTTATATGCTGGTCATGGCATCATATGGTATGGAGTGTCCCTTTGGTCAGCTGGGGTCAGCTGTCCCAGCTGTGTCCCCTCCCAGCCTCTTGTGCACCCCCAGCCTCCTCGCTGGTGGGGGGGTGTGAGGAGCAGAAAAGGCCTTGACTCTGTGTAAGCACTGCTCAGCAATAACCAAAACATCGCTGTATTGTTGACACTGTTTTTAGCACAAATGAAAAACATAACCTCATACCGGCTACTATTGCAGAAAATTAACTGTATCCCGGCCAAAACCAGCACAGATAAACAAATCAGTTGTCCATCCTTCTCAGTGCACCAGATTTCAATTTTTCATTGCAGGGGAAGGCAGCAGTAGGAGAGGGTTGCTCACTTAGGAGAAAGCTTCTGTTGATAAGTGAATATATACATTAGCAATGAGCTGCTGTACAATGGCTAGAAAAATGCACAGAAAAGTTTTGGATAATAAGATGAGTTCAGGAAAACGTTTCTAAAAGACCTTAAGGCCAGATTCTAATTAGGAAATGACAAAATCGTTCAGAAAATAAGACTAGTACTGTAAGAATCTTGCCATAGTCAAACTACCATCAGCAAAGATGCTTAATTATCCACTGCATATAATAACTCCCTTGTGGAGTTACATGATAAGTATAAAGGGCATTGAAGTCAGAATTTACCCTGAGAGTCTTTGGCCTGAAAAGCAGGAGCAGTGAAAGACGATATAACAATGAATACAGTATGAAACAAGTCGCATCTTTTCAGTAACGTCTTCTTTTTAGGCACTCTGTAAATAAAAAAGGCAGAAAAACAATGGAAAATTGTGTGGGCTGGAGTTTCTTCTCTTTTACACGAGCTTAATCGTGTTTCACTGTTCTATTCCTGATTTTCATTAATACTGGCAAGAATGAAGCCAAGTCTGAACTGCTTCTTAAGCTGCTCAGTACAGATCCATGCAATTCTTTGAAAACAACGGGAGCAAAGCAATCTTTGGGTAACATATTACAACACCTAAACTTTGATCTCAATCAAGGCAATCTAGAAAGAAACAATAATGTCATAACTCTCTTAAAGCTTGCAACACCAAAAAATAAAACTGCTATCAGGAACCTACCCACAGAATGCTGAGAAACAATTCTCCTGACCGACAGTACCACTCCATATGTTTTATATACCAAAGAAAAAAAATATTTTTTATTTGTACCTACAGTTCCCACCAATTATAGCTGGAGTTGTTGGCTCCCTGTGTGTTTTCATTGACACAGATGGATAAAAACAGATACAGAGTGTAAGACAGAGAATATTATCACTCCAAGCTCTCAAGTTATACCATAGGCATGATGTGAATTCCTTCATACCTTTTTAGCTTGAAAAGTTCTCTGAGAAGTAGCCTCACTGATTAGGGTCTGTGTGAACTAAAACTTAAAGCCCTTGTGTTAGCATTCAGGCTTGAAGACACAGCGGAAAGACGACGAGTGATCCTTTGGGGCTAGGAGATACTTAGTACTGGTTGTAAGCCACACACAGGCCTACAGGCCCCGCTCATTATGGGGAAACAGATCGAGGCGTTTTGTCTCATCGAGGTGACCGGTAAGTGATGACGTACCAACGTACCCGCCGTGCAGAGGTCGTGTTTGTGCCGGCGTTGCACCGGCTTACGTGGCAACACCATGGTTTCTTTGTCCCCTACCGCTCCACTGCTTGGTGCTCCTCCGCC
>NW_010528607.1:0-14357 GCF_000687285.1 Phaethon lepturus | reverse complement strand
GAAGGTCCTTTCCAACCTTAGTGATAGTGATATTTTTCAATCACCTCCATTCAAATGCTATTGAACCCTTTGCTCATTGCTACAAGAGTACCCAGAACGTAAGTTCAGATTTACCTGCAAGCCAAAAGCCAGAGCTGTGTAATTAGGTCCATTTTGTCAGACAAATGCAAATTTCCAAGCACAGACCTGGCCTTAAACCACCACACCGATGGCATGTGCCTGTCTGATACGAGCACAACCACGGACCCCAAGCTGACTTTACACAGGTTATTGCGCAGCAATAGGTAGTTTAGCTCCCTACTACCACACCAGCTAGGTTTTATGAGGAAAAAAAGCACTGTAACTCATGCTTAGGCTGTGACAGATTCCCGCAGTTTGGATCTATGGAAAAGTTGTGGCAGGGAGCCATAGGTGCTTGTTGCTTTGCACTTCGCAGTAAACATGCCGAAACCCAGAATTAGCTGCCTACAGAATAACCCCGTCGGTATGTGTCAAAGGCAGCCTTTTTTTCTCTCAAGATCATGAAAAAAGCTACCATAAAAAAAACAGCTTTCGTAGCAAGTCTTCTAATATTTACAAGCTGGTGTCTCTACTAATTTGAGTAGTTCCTACCATTCTCACATGGTAAATGGGTGTTAATTGACATAACAACTCAAGCCTACTAGTTCCTTCTAGAAATGCTGCAGCGATGGGATGCAGTTACATTCAGTGATCCCAGGGGCTGATCCAAATGGAGCACAAGCCTGTGTATGGCTAAGAGCAACCTCCAACACTCAACTTGCCCCCAGGAACTGGTCCGTGATGGGTTTTCCTTTATTTTAGCATCCATGATGCTCCTGGAGAAGCAGTGACATAAACAGCTAACCCATAAAGATGCCTATACTTAATTGTCCCCTTCCAATACCGCACTGGCTGCACTTGACTGGCCAGGCATTTTACATCCTCACTCTCACCCCAGTTGAAAAATATCTCTACAGGATAGATGAATATATATGGATATAGGAGCTGCAGTTTACGCTCTGTGCACAAGACACATAAGGGAGGAGGAAGCAGACACTGAAGGAAACCCTTCAGCAGGCAGCCACAGCCATGCTCCTGAGAGCCGTCCTTATTGATGGTGTGGGCTAGAACAGCCTCCTTGGGAGCCGCGGTGCACTTCCTCTTCCATTCCCCATACACGTCCATATGTCTGAGGTTCCTCAGGCTAAGGGACAGCGAGCGTTACCCTTTTCATTTTTTCCCCCCAGAATTGTAGCCTTTTTTACATTCAGAAAACAAAACCTGGTATTTAAGCTGACATATAGATTAGTAGTGGCCATCCTCCTGTGTAAAAAGCAGTATTATCTGCTCTCATATAGATGGCTTTTTTTCTTTTCATTGATATTACACAACCTCACTGTTGTTTTTCTGAACGGTGTTTTATAGTACTTTCGAGTGGCCAGTTCACACGGGAGATACAAGGGACCTCTAGAGGTCATCTGGTCCGACCTCCCTGCTCAGGCAGGACCACCTAGAGCCAGTTGCCCAGGACCACATCCAGCTGGCTTTTGAATATCCACAGAACAGTCAAGGAGGAAGGATGGAGTCTCCATAACCCCTCTTGGCAACCTGTGCCACTGCTCAGTCACCCTCACAGTGGAAAAGTAAAAAAAGTGCAGGTATGGAGTCCAAGCCTGCTTGTGACAAGGGCATCCAGTGTCAGTGCACTCAAGGGTGCTCAGTACAAACCGCACGGGGAGCTCACTGTAGAACTTTGGCGGCAATCGCACTCACATTTGGCAAAAACGTCACTGTCCTGACGTTTTGGACGTCGCTGGGAAGCCTCCATTGCACACTTAGAGGCAGATCTTCAAACATCAGTCTTTTTATTGCATTTAGAGGTATTTCAAAATACAACTAAAGCCCTTAGGTGCTTGAATACCAGTGCACGTCTGGAAACACCTTTCTTTGCAGTCTGAATGGCCCCAGACTGAGGGCTGGTACTTTCAGATGCCTTCTTCAGGCCCTTGGTTTTATGCCTATGACGGGAAAGGCCCAGTGAAGAGGCTGAAAGTCCTTCATTTGAGGTTTAGGAGGCTGAGGGAAATGAAGAAGTGGAGTTACTGGGTCACCCACTCAGTGTCCCCCCTGCCTGTTCCACGGGCTGCAGCTGATGGAGACAACCCGGAGCAGCCACCCAACAACGCGTGGGGTTGCAACAGGCGCTGACTCCTCTGCTGCAGCCTTCAAGGCACTGGTTGTCATCGCTCGCTGTCTTGCTGGTTTATAAAGAGCAGCAAAGCCCATTTGGGGAGGGGGGAGAAGGGAAAAAAAATATTATTCCAGCAGTGTGAGGAAAACTTCTTGTCAGTAAAAGACATTTTATGTACTGCCCGTGGCAGCACACAGGGTGTGTTATTTACTGCTCCTGCTTCACGGACATATTATACTGCTGGTTCAGGTGCCACCATCAGAGTGCAACTTATCACCCAGTGACTCACAACATCCTAGAGGAAAGATGACAGCAGCAACCTGTGACATTTCTTCAGCACTCTGGTGACAGATCTGCAAAAGCTACAATTAAAGACCCTAGGATTTGTTGTCAACGGTGCGCTTGTGCTGCAGAGGCAGTAGTTTTTTGTACACAGAGGCGGGCTAAGTGGTAAATAAGAGGGGAAAAGGTGTTGTACTCATATTTCACCCTCTTTAGACCCAGAATTAGTTAAGAAAAATACAAGTTTTCTGACAGAAAACACTCATTTGAGGCGAACAAACCAAACCATGTGATGTGCTGGATTTGATGCAACAAGTAGCCAGGCAGGGAGCCCTTCCCTGGCCAGCTCGTGGGCTCCTGGGGCAGCCACCGGCCAGCCACGCTGGGTGCTAACCCTGGCAGCTGGGGAACACGCTCCTCTGAGCCTCTGGAAACGGGCCTGTTTCTTTCTTAACTTCTCCTCCAAGGAAAAGAAAAAAAAAAAAATTTGTCCGAATAAAGAAAAAAATACGTTTTTACCAAAAATGCCACATCACAGACAACAGAAATTACAAGTCCTCCACAAATCTATTCAGATGGGCTCATTCCTGGCTCAGTGAGAAAGAAAGTATTTTAAAAGTGAACAGAGGCAGAAGCAGCACAAATGGGGCCGTGGGAGACTGGGTAGAAAACAGGGAGGGGAGGTGGGGAGGGAGAAGGCTACACTTCAGAAATCATCTTTACCCCTGCAGCGGAGAACAAGCGGTTGTCGTTTATCATGCTAGACTGCAGACTTCTACACTCCTCTGTGTGACGGGCACAGAAACAGGGTAGATCGGAAAGGCCCTCACTTAGCCCAATTAACACAGGTTTCACTAATTTCAGAATTAGTCAGATCAGAGCCAGAAGAGGTGTCTGGTTCATGCCTCGGGGGCTGCCGCTGTGTTGTTCCCCTTGCGAACATTATTTCCTAACGCTTTGTCCAGCCCAGTTTTAAATTACCCAAGGGATGGCATTTCCACAACTTCCCATAGAGACTACGCCATGATGTAATTTATCTCGGAGGTTTTAGCTGTCTTCCTTATATTTAGGGACGAAATTAAGAAAATTTATGCTGCTAGTTCTCATTATCCTGTCCTTGGAGCACTCTCAACCATTCTCCTCCCTGCCTGAGATTTACATGCTTCAGATACTTGTAAATAGCTGTTCTCCTCCACAGCTATTCTTTGGCCAAAGCACACAAATTTATTTTAATCTTTATAAATTAGCCCAGGCTGCCCTTTAATCATTTATCTTGATCTCCTCTTGGTTCTCCATCTTCGAGGCGGTCAGAAGCAGCCGGGTATCTGGGGGAGCATCATACCACGGTGCCTGTTCCCACCAAAACCAGCAGCAGATCTGCTCTTGCCGGAGCAGGCAAAGCCAAGCCTGGGCGGCGAAGTCTCGCCCCTCAGCCCTTGCCGTACAACAGGCCCCCATGAGGTACTGGACCGTAGCGAAGATTAAATCTAGCTTGCTAGACACAAGCTCGCTGTGTTGGTTGCTCACTTGCGAAGGTCTCTCCGCCTGTTTGCTGTGTCCCCAGCATGGGGGGACTTGCGTGAGGAGCAGCGTGCTGACTGGCATGCGTGGAAGGAAAGCAGAGATTTCCACAGTTTCAACCAGAAAGTCAGGTCTCCAGCTGAGAGGAGGGAAATACACTGTAACGCACTCACTCCTTCTGCCCATCCGAGCACAGCAGGAGGCATGAAAACTGCACTGAGCTATGGGTTATCCTCAAAATACCTCCCACTTGACTTGGAAGGTGCCAAAACCTGTAAATTCACCCGTTTGAATACAGTTATCAAATAAGATTTCACACAGCACCCTCACCCTTTACTGACACATTTGCTCACGTCTCTCTTATTGACAAGTTAGATATCTTAATCCTTCGGTGTTTTTTCAGCTGCAAATTCTGCAACTGCTTTAAAAAAAATAAACCCTTGCATCTACCATGATTAATTCATTCTTCATAAGTCCAGGCTGTTTATTGCTCTTTGTTCATTTATGCACTAGCTGTTTACAAATTCTCTCTTAATATTAGCTCTGTTATTTGCTAGAGACTCAAGTCATATTTACCATATGGTAATTGCAGAGATGACATGGGCAACAAGCAGCGGAAGCTGGGCTGCGACAGCAGTTGCAGTACGCGGCAGCAGTCTCCAGGCTATCTGCTGCCCCACCTTCACCTCTTCTCCCCCCACCCTCTGATGGCTTTCCTTGTGGGCTGTGTAAAGCCATAGGCCACTCTGATCTCTGTGGCATAGACAGGTGGAGATTTATTCTTCACTATGGCATTACCAGACAGGATTATTCACCTTTTTCCTTGCAGTCTGTGTTTCAGCTGCAGGTCTGCCCTCCCTGGCTGCCTGCCCCACTCTGTCCTGTCAAGGGTAGGTAGTCAGAAGTACCGTCTGGAGCTAGTCACCCTCAGTACCCCCATCTTCTCTCTCACTTAACAACAGCACTAACTTCTTCCTCTGCCCCAGCCATGGGCTCAGTGTGCCTCAGATATTTCAATGCGGGAGTTGCAAAGGACCAGATTTTGCAGAGTAGTTAGAAGCTTAGTGGAGCAGCTCTTTAACCCACTTGGGCACCTTGACCCCATTGAAATCACAGATTTTCCACTGGACACCTAAACATGATTTAAAATTCCTGCAGAAAATCAAACAGAGGACTATGAGAGGCTGCTGCTGTCTTCTCCAAAGACAGACATGAGGTTTATTTCTTGGTTCCTGCCAAGAGCACTGGGCAGGTCCCACACACAAAGGGTGCAGGGCTAAGGCAAGAAAATACGCGACTTGATCCTTCAAGAAGATTAAAAAAAATCAAGATTGCCCATATGTGTATGACAGCTTGGGAGCAGTGCATACAACAAGGCACCATGAAAAGGATGAGGCCCTTCCCTCACCATTTCTAACATGCCTGCCATGATACTCTCCCAGCTCCCAGCAGCCAGAAAGTCTTAACTTAGATACTAGTAAAGAATGTTTGAAAACCGGATGCAGGGCATTGTGTATCAGAAGAATTTCCTAGTGAAGTACATTATAATCATGCTGCTGTTTGTCTCCAAAGTGGAAGAAATAGCATTTTCATTGTATTCAGTGCACTACCGGCTTCCCTCCCTTGACCCTCCCCTCCAAAAGCCTCCTTTTACACAAAGTCTGCAGCTGAAGGCTGGCAAGAGAGAAGAGGGAGAGGGTCCTTAGGACCAGATTTTCTCTGGCGTAAATCAGCATAGGACCAATGATCCCAAGTCAGTTGAGCCAGCTTATTCTACAGGAAGGGCTGCCTGAAGAGCTTTGGAGCTTTGGCAACATTTCATATAACATAAATCTCCAAAAGGAAAGCTTCATCTCATTCCTCTTTGCAACTCACATCACACCACATCAGCTGGGGGCTTCTTCCAGCTTCCTCCATACCATCTGTATTCCTGTCCATCCCACCCTGGTTCCTCCCTCCTCCCAGTGCTCCACGCTTGGCCCCGGATATGCTACAACTAGTCCTGCCAACAGGAGCAGCTGAGTCATGGGAGATGACCACATCAGCCAAATGCACTGAAAAGAGACAAGGGAAGGAGAAAATCCTCCTTTCCCCCCACAACCCCAGACCCCAGCAAACAAGGTCTGGAGTCTCTTTTCTCCACCACGTGCCTAGTGTCACCTTGGATCAGTATCCTGAAGTGCCTCATGCTGGAGGTACAATGACAGGAGTCACTGGATTAATGTAGGTGCTTGGATAACATGCTCATCCTACGCAGCCACCCACTGTAGGGTCTATTGAAGCCACTGAGGCAAAGACAGAGGACAGCCCCTATCCTGCCACTGAGGGGCACAGCCACTGTGGTGGATGCTAGCACTCCCACGTCTCCATCAGTTTTACTGAGGAGCTCAGAGTCCCCTTCAGGCACTGCAGAAATTATCTTTCCATCCATTTCTGCAAAAAGAAGATTAGAACACAGATGCGCTCTGCTTGCTTTGAAGTCCAGATCTCTCCTAAGACAAGGCTAAGGCAAGAAAATTGCAGGGTCCCTCTCTCGCTGGGAGTTTCAGTGGAGGACTGACTTGAGCAACAGCTAAGGCAAGAATGACCAGCCTCTTTTCACAGCCTTACTCCACGCTCTGCCCCTGTCCCCTGCTCCCTCGGCCCAGAAAGCCTCTCCTGCCCAGCCGTACTTCCGCGGCGGTGCCCCGTACCCAGCCCTCCCTGCCACCGCCGATGACAGCAACTCCTGTCATCCGGGAAACCTGTCACAACTGATGGAAAATCCTGCTTTGCTCAGAACGGGAGCAACCGTCCCCAAACACCAGCAGATGAGGAGCAGTGGGATGGGGAGAGCGTTCCCCTGGGCAGAGCCACCATTACTATTTTGTTCAGGGTAACGCAATAGTAACAATGGGTAAAAGAACAAGCACAAAAGGTCTTTGACAAATGGACGGTCACTTTCACAGACAAGCAAAGCCTTGAAATGAATCCATTTCGCTGGGGGAGCTCAATGAACAGACAAACGAATACAAAATGGGTTTTCAATGAATTTGAGCTCTGTATCCCAACAACCCTCCACTCTGCAGTAATCCTTCCTCTGCCCATTCTCCCTGCAGACACGCACACAAACACTTCCATGCCTCTTCCCCTGACCCTTCCTCCCACAGCAACCCCTGTGGTCCTTCCCATACCCAGCTACCAGCCAAGCAAGAGGCAGCAACGTACTGCAGTCCCTTCCGAGCCCCGTCTGCTGGCCAACTGGTCAGCAAAGCACTGGTGCACATTTCATGAAGTGCGTGAGAACATGACGTCTAAGAGACCACCACCCTTCGTCCGAGGTGATTACATCCAGCCTGCCATGCCTGAGAGTTGTTGGCTCCCATGTAGGTACTTGCAAATTATGGCCCTGCCACCTCTTTGTGGTCTCTTCCCAACCATAAGCAGATAAAGTTTCTAGAATCCTGCATGACCAAGCATGTTTCTCAGCCCCTTCACAACTCCCATGTCCCCTCCTTCAGCTTCTTCAGGAAATCAGCTTTGGTCAGAGGGACAGAGCTGGTCAACCAGGCCAAAAGAAGCCCGAGGCTAACACCAACAGAAAGCTCCCAGTCTGAGGGTATTTTATCTAGTGAGCACTGGAATCTTTTTTAATTCCATGCTGTGCGTTTGTGCAATCTGTGGAACTCAATACCATAAGAAATAACTTAAGGTAAGTATTGGAAGGCTCAAAGGAAAACGAGACGTGCATGGAAATACTCAAAATATCCATAGGTTCACCAGCCAGCATGCACCCCTCCTCTTGCTCCAGAGCATATGTCAACCCCTTGCCTACCGTTTTTTGTGACACTCGCTAATGTGCGTGTACAGTGAAGGCTGGAAAGGCCCTTCTTAACTGAGCATCTGCTTCCTGACTGGGCCAACCTCTTGCTTTGTCCCAGCAGCCAAGCCCATATGGTCCTGAGAAACAGGCAGAAAGCCACACACAGAGGGTAAATGGGGGGCTGAACATGTTACAAGACTGGGAAGCTAGAAGGCATGGAGTTGTTGCGGGAAGCGAGGAGTTGGGGCAGTTACTGGAGAATCATGAAGAAATCTATATATTTAAGAAAGAAAAGCAGAGGAGGGAAAAAGGCCAGAGCTGGGGGAAGGAAGAGTGGTCGTGACTCACTGGGATGCCTGAAGCAGCAAGGAGATGGACCTAGGCAGGCAACGGGCAAGCCGGCAGTTTTTTGGGAGTGACATAGGTGCACCAAGCGCAGCTGAGCATCTCCTCACCTTCAGTCTGCCGGTGCCATTCCCCGGAGGGCAGGCAGCTCCGTCGTGCTCTGAAGGTTAAGTTGCACCTTCTGCCTGGCACAAGAGCATGGTGCAGCCAATGGGTAAATCTGCCTACCTATGTAAAAGCAAACCCCAACACTGCCAGGAGGGACAGGCTTTATTTTTAGCTGGGACACCAGCAGTGTCACTGCTGGTGCTGCATTTCCTGACGGAAGCCGGGGTTTCATGAAGTGTGCTGTGCGTGCAGGGTCACTGCAGGGGAAACATCTGTCAGGTCAGCTTTGGGGAGATGGATTATTTAAGTTAGAGAAAAGGAAACACTTACTGGAAGAAGTGAACCTGAAACTACTCTGGAAGGTTAAAATGGAAGGAAAAAATTATGCTTAAAGAGTGAGAGCAGGTGGTAATTTATGTGAGGGCAATGTCTAAGCGCACCCATGTCCAAGATCCTCAGACAGGAGAACACCCCATCACATCTAACTCCAGCAGCATCCCCTCTGCTTGCCTTCTACAACCCAAGCTTTGAAAGGCTCATTCTTCTCTGGGAGCTGCCAAAACAAAAGCAGCAGCACGTCATTACCCCTCATTGGGATCCTTCTCAAAGGAAAAGCACGCACAGAGAGACCCGCCTTGCCTTGCACTTTGAAAACAACAACACTGAGACCTCCACCTCACTCTGGTCCTCAGGTCCTCCCATGGGGGGCCCCCAATTAGCCTGGAGGCAGGCAGCAACCCCAGGACTCATGTACTGGCTTAGCACAGCACCCTCAGCGAGGGCAGGGCAGCAGCACAAACTTAGCCCGCTGTGGCCTCATGAGGACAAGGAACCAGGTCCTTCCCTGCTAGTGGGTTTCGTGGGTGCAAACCTAATAAAACAGTTGGCACCACTCCCATTTGCACTGCCAGGGAATGCAGTCTGGAGGCTTCAACATGGAGAGACTGTTGTTGATCAAGTGCTGAGTGCTAGTGTGAAGCTTTCAAGGGACTTGAAAGAATTGAGAGCAGACGGGAAGTTCTCATTTTATTCTCTTCTTGAGGAACCTGAGTCCGTCTGGCATGTTGTATCTGAGAAATAGCTTGGTCTAGACTCTACAAATTTTTTTTTTTTTAAATCAGGATCAACCCCTGTGCAAGTTCTTGGGAAGATTTCATATTAAAAATTATTTTGTCTTTTTTTTCTGCTGATTCTTGTGCCTCTTAATAGCTTAAGAAGTGCTTTGCAGACCCCATCACTCTTAGGTTCTTTGCAACTAATCTGCATTCAGGACTATCCATCTCATCAAGAGCAGACTTCAAGGCTGAACCAAGTCCAAGTCTTAACCGCTGCAGGCAATTCAGGCAGCGGCTTTACCAGTGGAGGCAGGGCTTCTTAAGCCAACCTGAACATTTTCCACCTCTGGTCATTTATTCCCACTCTGCACTAGCTCTCCCTTTTTTGTTGACGTAGCTGCATGGCTATGCCATGAATAAGAACCAGGAACCGATGTGGCTGAAAAGCAAGCTGAGCCCACCACCTGGCCACACGTGCCACTGTGCCAGTGCCCTGCTGGGGATGGGACAGGAGCAGGAGCAAGCAGCCAGGGTGGGAAGGCTGGAAAAACCAAGGTACAAATGACAAGCGTGGCAGGGGCACCAGCTGCATGGCCAGGGGCAGGTTTACCTCTTGCAGGAGTGAATCCTGCAACACCTCCTGGACCATTTTACAGCCTTGTCCTGCTACGCAAAGGCAGACACACGTCTCCACCTTCATTTTTCCCAACCAACATGCATGTTCAGTCCTGACCAAAACCATGGAAGAGGATAAAGGTGCTTATTAAGGTGAACTTTAAGGTCAACATCAAGATAGTACTTCCCACCAAGGAAGGTCCACCTCAAGGTGGTAAACCAAGACATCCATCCCTTAATGCCCCAAACCAAATTTTCCTGACAGCAAACAGTAAGGATGACAAAAGGATGGCTTCTTTACACAGAGCATTACCCCGAGTCCCCACCCATTGCCAGCCGGGGTGGGCCAGCAGTGCACGGGGGAGGCAGCGCTGCCTTCGCCGATTTGGGTGCGGGGAGCTGTGGCACTGGGGCAGCGGTGGGTCTCACTGGACCCTGGCGACAGACTCTCTCCTACCACTACTCGCACTGAGGGGAGCTAGGACACATCCAGAGCGAGCTGCAGCCCGACCGCAGAGCAAGGTGCAGACATGCTCTCTCTCTCCCTGCTTTTGCCCTCGCGTGGGGAAGGAAACCAGCTTTCACCAGCACGCAGCGCACGGGCACGCTGGCAGGGCGCCTTGCAGCGTCGGCACTGGAGGCTCCCGTTCACTCCCGGACATGTCACCTTCAACACAACCTCAGCAGTCAGATCTAAGTGCCCCCTCACAGGTACATCCCTGCATCGCTACGTTTCTTTTGATTAAAAGCGTGTTCTGCTTTGCTGCTGGAGAGTGCTGCTGTTTGCTTTGAGACAGCCTCCAAGTACCAGCCTAGGAGAGGGTGACGATGAAAGCAGTGGCAATGCGGTCCCTTATGTCTGTAGTTTCTAAAACTCTTTGACACCTCCCTGGTAGCAAAACATGCCCAGCAGCATAGGATATTTAGTATTTCTGATTGCTCTTGACCTGGCTGTCTCTGCTGCTGTCCTGAGTTAGGAGGCTTATTAGGTAAAAAGCAGAGTAGAGGAAGGCAGCAAACAGAGCAAGTCTAGTTCTGCAGCCTTGAAATCATCTGCTAGTGAATGGAGATGCTGAATGGAAACAGAAGCTTCTCCCTAAATCCGAGTCCTCTGGAAAAGCTCCCTGTTTTATTATGATGGAAAATCCTCATTGGAGTGTTTAGTTAGAAAACAAGCTATCATAACAAATGTTAAGAGCCCTCTCTCCCATGATGTCAACTGTCAGAGACATCAATGACAGCTCAGCTGTGTGATCAAAGGCTCCAGCAAGCGGATTTAAAGACAAAATTACCAGAAAATTGAGAGTTGAAGGAGCATGGGGGCATGATCATCACTTGTTTAGAAACGTGTCTTATGGGGTGAACTAATTACTTTACAATGCTGTACCACGGCACCTGGGTCTTCTCATTGCAACACTGTCAAGATGAGGGGGGACACCTTCGGAATGGCGTGACGCATCCCTGCTGCCTGATGCCTCAGTACTCCTGCAAAACCCTGTGACAGAAATGCCTAGAGGGGAGATTGGGAGGCCACCGTGCTGAACTTTGCACACGCACACCCAGGATGGCCCTCAAGCAGAGCTTGCGGTTTAAAGCATTAAAGCAAAGGGGAAGGAGGGAAGCCAATTCCGGTCTGTATGTACCCCGTTGGTCCCCAGGTGGCACAGCTCCCCACTCAAGCGGCAGGAGACTCGAGGTGGTTCCCAGATTTCATTCTGGAGGTGAGCAGGGACAGCAAGCTTGTCTTCCGCTTCCTTCGAACCCCACAGCCTCACATCGCTGAAATCAGCAAATGCAGGAAGAGTTACAGAAGGTGCTTTATAGGTGCCCCAAGAACAGCTTGTGATCTCATGTATCTCTTAATGCATGAAACAATTCAAGACAGGGACTGTAATTTATTGGACATCTGTATGGCTCTTCGAAACATGGGCCCCCAACTGGGCTGATGCCTTTAGGAGTTACCATTATCTAAACATTAAATCAACAATAGTATTAATCTATGCCACAATACCTAAACACAGTGGGTGATGGTAGACGGAGCATCACAACTATCAATTTCCTGGCTTCAGACGTTTTTTTTTTCTGTATTAAGAAGATTTTTTTGTCTGTGTAATTTAATTTCCCTCACTTTTTTTAAAAATACAGAATTAGATATTACCACCTGATTTAAAAAAAAAAAAAAGAAAAGAAATTCGGCCAGCAATCAAAGCCATCTTTTTAACTGTTGAAGCACATGAAAGGCATCTGAAACACAACAGCAATAAAGAACAAGGAACTATTTGTCAACACCACTTGGTCATTGAGGAAGCTTAGGGGAGGAGACTGATGCTGTTTGTTTAAAACAAGCAAACAAAACCCTGACAGACAGACCATTTATCTGTATAGTGCTTCACTTGAAAATACTGGTGGAGGGAATACATCTTAACTTGGTTTCTAATAAAAGTGCTGACACGCTCCGTTATGGCAGTTGGGGATGGAGGATGCCTATCGTAGGAAGGACTCTCTGAAACCGAGGGATGCGGGGGGGATCAGGCATGCCGTGGCAGCTGATCAGCCCAGGACCTTAGAAAAACCCTCTCCTGTCCTACCAGCAATACCATAGGATCTGCCACGCTCAGACCTGCCTCATCTGACTCCAGCCCCACCAGCTCCAGAAGGCAGCAGAGGAAGCAGGGAGGCCGGGTTCGTCCCTGAGTGCCTCTTCCCTTCCTACAAGCCAGCCAAGCCTGAGTGTGCCACGCAGAATGACTGCCCATGCGTCCCAACGACAAAGGGGTCCCAGTCGGACAGGGCAGCTCCTGCTCTCACATCATCCCAGCAAGAGCCTACGGAGCACAGCATGGTGCGTGACCCAGGCCATGCTCAGTATCCAGCAACACGTGCGCTCTCTTGTTCTGGGTGCTGGTGTTCATGACAGCACGGAGCGCGCTTCCCGTGCTGCCCAGGGCGGTGGAGAGGACTATCCCCCCGGCGGTGGCATCTGCAATCCCAGGTACCATCCCCTTAGGTGGCAGCTTTGCAGAGGAAGGGGGCAATTTCTCTGGAAGGGCCAAGCGCCACGTTAGGATGGCTACACACCCACCTTCCCTCTTGCACCTTGTCACCCACTAGTTATTGCGACCACATGCTCACCAAATCACCATGCAGGTAGAAAAGTATCATTAATGGTACAGATGAGACCCAGGGAGATGAAACGATGTGCCCAGCAGCACAGCTGGAGGCTTGCTAGAGACTGGGAGCCCACCTGCACTCCCAGTGCTCTCACAGAGGACTTCAGCAGTGGGATTACCACAACCTGTCATACCCTGGGCATTTGGGAAATGCCTGAACCACCCACTTAATAGAACAGGACTCACGGTTGGCTTGGCGAGGGGGGGGACGATGATGGGGACGACGACGACAGGGGGACAAGACCGCTGGACCAGACCGTACCTTTTATCTAGGGCTCTCTATCTATTCACATTCACTCCTCATCTTCCCCACCCTGGCTGATATTGCACCTTTTTATTTACAATAGGGGGGTAACCGATTTGACTGCCGTCACGTTGCATGCTCGCAGCAGAACTGAGGGCTCCTAGGCTGCTCTCGCTCCTCCCCAGCCAGCCCTCAGCAGCGGCTGGACGTGCTCTTTTCTAACATCACTACTTCTGCTCAGGAAACAAGTCTCGTTCCAGTTGACCACAGAAGCCTGAACGTAAGCACCAAACACCACTTACTTTCTTAGGTAAACCATGATCAGGGTAAACAAATGCCAGTAAATAGCAGTGGATGGAGCAGGAATAGGGACTCCCTAGAAATGCTTGTGCCATGGGGGAGCGAAGCCTCTCCCCACCGCACCAAAACTACAGAGCACCTTCAGGGTGTCTCAGCAGGCCCCCAAAACCAGCTCAGCTCTCCCGGCCCTCCCACCAGGCTCCCAGAGAGCATGGGATGAGCACTCTTGAACGGGAAGATGCCGCTGACTGTTACCTAAGTCTTCCAGCCCTGTCCTCTCCAGAAATAAAAAACAGCTCAACAAAATGCTCTGTAAAGAAATGCGAGGAATTAAAGGAGTATACATATATGCACAGGGAGAGGAGGATATGCATAAGGCACCCCTTCACACCCCCATGGTTCATCCAGTGTCTCGCCTTAGATCTAAAATAGATTTTTAGGGTGAAATCCCCATAACAAGCCCAGGAACAAACCGAGGAGCCAGGAACCCAACCATTACACTACAGCTCCACTTGGGGGGCGGGGGGGGAGGAAATAGCCATAGCCTCACGTTTTAGAATAATAGTAAAAAAAATTTTAAAAACCCAAAACAGTTGCAAGGATTTCATCTCCCACCCAGGGTGATGGATACTTCAGACACAGGTGAAAAAAATAAATCCCTGAAGTAAGGCTGGGAGGGAGGAAGAGTATGACATTACCCCACATTTATGTCAGCTCGTATGCG
>NW_010528606.1:53732-53941 GCF_000687285.1 Phaethon lepturus | reverse complement strand
CGCCTGCTCCTGCGCCTTTAAGATTTTCTTCCTGAAGACTGCATGTCATTCTTGTAACACTGAGAAGGAAGGTGTGGTGACCACAGCCTCCTGCCCGCTTTGCATCTTGGGGAGGGTGGGACATGGCACCAGGGTGGGTGGTAGGTAGAGAGTGGCTCAAGTCAGCTGCCCTCTCATGGCAGGGGGGGGCTCCCAGGGTGTAAACACAA
>NW_010528606.1:48993-53715 GCF_000687285.1 Phaethon lepturus | reverse complement strand
AGGGGTAGCTCACGATGATGTAACACCAATCTTGTGTGCATATGGAGGAAACCTGACATTTAGGGAAGGGCTAGACCTACTTAGGTCTTTCCTAGCCACCAGAAGCAAAGTCTGCCCAGCTAGAAAGGTCAGGCTTTATAGTTTTGGAAGATCAGACCTGACTTGATACCTCCCCCATGCTTGCAGTAAGTTCACATTTTGTCATCAGACTTACCAGGACTGCAAAACTTATTGCTCTGATGGAAATGACCCCGCACTGACAGAACCTGCAGCAGCGTATATTAACAGAATGCTATCTTAATTTTGTCAGGTTATGTGTTTTTCTGTTTTATGTACAGTATCAGTATGCTCCCTGCTGCAGCTTCCTCTTTCTACTGTAGCTTTTTTATCGCAATAGAATTACAACAAAATCTAAGTCTGCAGGTTATTGTTATGATTATGGCAAATTATGTTTTCTGACTATTACAAAAATACGAGAAATGGCCTGAGACTGCCAATCCAAGGACTTGGGTCTTACATCTTACACAGGTAGTCTAAGCACCTGGTTTTGAAAATTTGCCCCAGTGTTTCCAAAGTTCAGTACCAAGGACAAAAATCTGCATACTGCTGGAAGCAATAGGAGTTTACTCCACGTACTCTTCTACCTCCTTTTCTTTGTTCTCCCTGTTTCATTGAACTCCCTAAACATGAGTAGGTAAGTACTCTCCTGTCCCTGAAAAGAGAAAATCAGTCTCAAAGAAAACACTGTTCTAAATAAAATATTCAAAATCAGTTTCTGAATGTATTGGACTGCAAGAACTTCATGTCAAAAAGTCAACCTGGCACTATTAGAATTTCATTTTCAGCTAACTGTCAGCTGCAAGTTTTTTTTTAGACTTAGTAGGAAAGAAATTGGTTTTCCTATTGAAAAATCCCCCACTGTTTTAGAAATGCAGTTGTTCTTATGTGCAGTCTAGCCCATTTTTTTAAAATGGGTTAATGGAAAAAGAAGAGAGAGTGAATATATTTTCTATACATTTTTCTTCCATAGTGCTGTATGAAGTGCTCTGATCTTCACTTCATATCTCCATTTCAGGAGTCTTACTTGAAGCTTTGTTCAGGAGCTAACTTTCTGAAAGTTGAGTTACACTGAGAAGAGCAACATACACACAGTAAAGCAGTAACTTCTGAAATTCAAAGTAGTTCAAATTTTGCTTCCATATTTTCAAATTAAGGTCTGAGATAATGATTCTCCTCTGTTAGTAAGTCTGTGTCAGCTGTAGTCTTCCATTCAACAAAAGGCAGGGAAGCCAGATTTGTCAAAATGCGTTAAGACATGCAGTGTTGGTGGTCTCTTTCTGGTCCTCCATGTTTACTCGCCAGCTAAACAGAAACTTAAGAAGTAGTATTTGAGGTGAGGGAAATAATTGAATGTTAACATGGGTGCTATTCATCTGTCCTATGAAGAAAGGCTGAGAGAGCTGGGGTTGTTCAGCCTGGAGGCTCTGGGAAGACCTTATTGCAGCCTTTCAACATACAAGGGGGGCTTCTAAGATGGGGACAGACTTTTTAGCAGACTTTTAGACTGTAGCACTAGGACAAGGGGTAATGGTTTTAAACTAAAAGAGTAGATCTAAGGAAGACATTTTTGACAATGAGGATGGTGAAACACTGGAAGAGGTTGCCCAGAGAGGCTGTAGATGCCCCATCCCTTTCACAGTCAGGTTGGACGGGGCTCTGAACAACCTGATCTAGTTGAATATGTCCCTGCTCACTGCAGGGGGGTTGGACTAGGTGACCTTTAAAGGTCCCTTCTAACCCAAATGATTCTGTGATTCTATGATTCTATGATATTATGGAATGCAGCTAATTTAAGCCCTAGCTGAATGTTTTAAAAGGCAATAATGCCAGGTGTAATGAAGTGTTTAGACTCCTTGTGGGATAGAGGCATTTTTCTACAAATTTCCTGCAATACTTGAGGGAAGAGCCCCACTGGAAGCTAGTGAGAAATATGCTGCTGCAGTCCCAGCATGAATACGCAGCTACTGGTCCAGCCATCACAGCAAGGGTGGCTTGGGCTGCTGCATTTTAATTAATGTTTCACCTGCAACCTAGCCCACATCTAAAGGATTACAGTTCTACAAATTGTTATCTGTGGAAGTTACAGGTTCAAGAATACTGGCAAGCACTAGTTTGACTACCGTTTATTTAAAAACAGCATATGTCTTTTGTTGAGAATGTGCTTATGTAAGTCTCCTTTTGTTTGTCTGCTGAATGCAGTGAAGGCTGAACATTGAAAATATCTTGTTCGTCTATTGCATTGCCTTTGCAGGCCAACCTAAACAGGAATTGATTGCTAAAAAGTCCTTTCAGCCCAAACATTAGAAAATCAACACAGAAGCTAAAAGTCATAGAATCAAAATCTGAAAAGGTATGGATGTTTTTCTTGTCAAAATCAAACCAGACAGAGCTCTGGAATGCAATGGAATTAGCTTGCCTTTCCAGAACCGTGTATGTTTTTTCCACCAGCCTTGCCTTCCTCAAAGTTTACAGTGTTCCTTACAGAATGTGGGAGTTCAAGGTGTTTTTTTTTCCCTTACATTATGTTAGTCTTGCAAAATTTTCCATTCTCTTTACAAGCTGTGAAATGAGGGGGAAGAGAGGGCTGCAGCTGTGCACAATTGCCTGCAAGTCCTGTATATGTAGATATTGATGTTTAGAAGCAGCTTTTAGATCAGATTTGAATAATCAAGAATTTCTTGTAAGTTCACTGTAGAAAGAAAGTTTGTTTTGATACACTTTTGCATGAAATGCAAGTTGTGAGAATTTCTGAATTTACATATATGTGCTTTTTAAAATAAAGGCAATAGTAGTAAATGCCATGGAATATGCATTTTTTTAAATGTAATTTTCATTTGTATGTATGTCAGTGGGTTTGTTAATGATTTTTTTGTTCTGTCCGGTCTTTAACTTCAAACAGGACATTTAATTTTGAAGTCTAGAAACAGTGATTTCTTTCCTATAAATCCATTTTGACCTTCTATTGTATATACAAGAAAGAGTGAAATAGTGTATTTTAACTTTATACATATGTAAACTGTACAATTATGGAAACCAATACTAGACTTTAATCTGTTACTGCAGTTTTGGCAGCACAGGTTTCCATGGCTCTGTAATAGGTACAGTTTTCTTGGGACCATTCATTCTTTCACCTGATTTGTTTGGACAAACTAGATAGTGTAATTGTTCTTTGACTGCACGAAGCACAAACTAATTTATTTTTCAAAAATCAATTCAGAACTTAAGGAATTTAATCCAAATGAAATTTACAGGAGATTACCTTGAGGACTGTATTTGTACTGAGTTTATTCAAAATGTATAATACCTGAGATGAGTGGGCATGATATAGACATGCTGACCTACATTTGACAGGACCAATTTTCCTACTTCCTGTGAAAATGCTGCCAGAGACTGTTTGTTTATTGTATTATAAAAACTGCAGCTCTAGGAATTCACATTTCCTGCATACCTGTGACCAATTAAATGTCTGTCTGTCTGTTTCAGAGGCAGAAGGTTTTAGTGGGTGTGGGAAAGAAAATGCATTTTCCATCCTGGCCTAAATTCTGTGTCTTTTCTTGCCTCGACTTTTCTCTCTCTGCCAGTCTCCACCATGGGTCCAGCCCGATCCTGCAATTTTCTCCTTTATGTGCAAATTCTGCTGATCAGTTCTGCCTCCTTAACACCCCTCCTGGGGGCCTCTGCCTTCCTTCCATCTGTGCTGACATGCCTCTTCTCTCAGCTTCGCGGTCTGGACTCCCTAGCGCAGGCAGAACGCTATGGTGCTGTCGCCCCATCTCTAAAACAGTGTCCTTCAAAACTAATTGTGAATTCAATAACACCTGAGGATAATAATAAGAAAAATAATCCAGAATACTCAACAAAGCGTATATTAGGGGTGCGAAAACTTTCACATGTACATTTTTAATATTTTAAAAACATTTTTCAAATTTATGTGGAAAACAACAACGTGCAGAGATCAGTCATTGAATTTTAGTCTAATTTCAAATATTAAGTGGTACTTTTAGAACTTTGAAGAAATTTTTCATGCAGGCATCTGACTAATAGATGAATGTGACAGAACAAAGGGTAACGGTTTTAAACTAAAAAGAAGGTAGATTCAGAGTGTATCATAAGGAAGAAATTTTTCACAGTGAGAGTGGTGAAACACTGGAACAGGTTGTATATATGCAAAGAGAAAGAGAGAGAGCGAGAAAGAGAGAGTGAAAGAGTGAGAGAGAGAGCGAAGGAAGGAAGGAAGGAAGGAAGGGAGAGAGGGAGGGAGGGAGGGAGGAAAAGATATATATGTATGTATGTATGTACGTATGTATGCACATATTCACCAACTACAAAGAGGTAAGAGCTGGCAGGATCAATTCTAAATATGCTTCTACAATATAAAGACTAATCTTGTGATTGGACTTATCTGGATTATGGGAGACAATTTCTGGTTTCTAGTCTGAACTGGGAATGAGTTGCTTGTCAATGACACTGTACTTCTGCAAACTGTTATTAGCTGCTTGGGCTTATGGTCTTCTCAGTTTCTTCTGTTGAAACTGTTCATGCTGTAGGATTACATATTACCTAGTGTTGGTATCTGCTTGTCGTGGTTTAGCCCCAGCCGGCAGCTAAGCCCCACGCAGCCGCTCGCTCACTCCCCCACGGGGGGGTGGGGGGGGGGATCGG